>NC_132786.1:84139807-84444326 GCF_048418805.1 Vulpes vulpes
GGGGAAGCAGAACACTTCCTTGTTGACCATACACAATGAATACACTAATAGGGTAAGGAAGTGGTAAAAGGGGGAACCTTAAGCTGTTTTTTATAAATTTATTTTTTTAAAGATTTTATTTATTCATTCATGAGAGACATAGAGAGAGAGAATCAGAGACAGAGGCAGAGAGAGAAGCAGGCTCCATGCAGGGAGCCCGATGCAGGACTCGATCCCGAGACTATGGGATCATACCCTGAGCTGAAGGCAGATGCTCAACCCCTGAGCCACCCAGGCATGCCTCCTTAAGCTGTTATAAGTCAGTTAATATCTGACTAAGAAATTATTAGTGTAACAGCAGCATTTCAAAAGGACAACCAGCAGGCAGGGCAATGAAGAGCAGGGGGTAGGAGGTAGCAAGCCAGGACTGAAAGGCAGTAGGGGGCATGGTTAGGTAAGGCAGGTGGGTGCATTATGGGGCCTTATGCACTACTGGGGTTTTTGAGACAACCTGGGAGGTGAATCAGGTTCCAAGGAAAGGAACAATGACTGAGAAAGAAAAGTGGAAGAAACAAAGAAACTATTCCCTACATCATTGTACAGAACTGGAATTAGGTTGATGGAGTCTGTATTCCCTTGTGCAATAGATAAGATGAAGTTAATTACCTCTTCCCAATATTCATCTATAAGAATTGATGCTCCCAATCTCACAAAACTTCAAAGTTTTGACTAACATATGATTTCCAGATCAAGTTACAATATGTCAAAGGATACCTTCAGAGAATGTTACGGAAGCATAGATACTACATACAGTTAAAACCTCTATTCCTATTTGGTATATATGCAAAGAAAGATAGGTGTACAGATCCTGACAGGAGAGTTATATATTTTGGGGATTTTACTAAAAGCAAATCTCCAATGTACTTACTCAATAAAAGAGAGGAACAAGTCAAAGCAAATGTGATATATTTTCCAGTTGGATATATTGGAAGTGTGGCTATCAGGAGGCATGTGCACTGACAAAGGCTTAATGAAATTGAATTAAATTGAATAAACAAAATGAAAGTTATAACTGTAAATAGTAGTTGAGTGGTCTAGTGGGTAGGGTCCCTGAAATATTTTTAATTAACCCAATTTGAAATGAAAGTCAATCAAGGGCATCACAGGTGGAGTGCTGCCCTTGTATTGAGCTATTTGTATGCTAATAACTGTGTGCCAAGAGCAGTGCTTAAGGCTTTTCCTCTCATTCAACAACCCTAAGAGGGAAGGTTTGTAGATAAGAAAGTGACAGATCTGGGATTCAATATCAGATCTTAAGACTCTTGTATTCCATGTTCCCAGTGACTATGCAATAACATCCCTGATTTTAATTTCCACAGAGCTGGGTTAAAAGTTGGGAATTTAGGTTCTTCTTCCCTGCTCCTTTGCTCAAAATTCAACAAACTAGGTACCCAATATGGAAAAAACTGGCTATGACTTTCCTGCTTCTCACTAGTCACAAAATGACTGACATACACCTGTGCAATCTGCAGCCAGGAATATTTGGAGGATTAACTTCAAATAAACTGCACTTACATTATGCAAAAATAAGTGCCAAGAGAGAGTAAATCAATTAATGAAGTGAAAATTTCAGATAAACTAGGAATCAGACATTATGTAGATATGTGGTCCTCACATTTTCAGTTTATGTAGGACTTGAATGGCAAAGGAATTCAAGAATCATTTGTCCCATCCATTTATGTCCTCCATGGCATGTGTGTGTACACAAATGTGTACTTTTTATAGACATATTCTTTTTTGGAACTGACAGGAAAAATATGTCTTTAGTTCATGCTAAAAATCAAAGTGTGGACAGTGATTATAGACCAAAAGTTCATAAACATCAATGCTATAAGAAAGAAGCTCATGAACCATCTAAAACGCCTTGTGATCTTCATTTATAGATATTTTCCCAAACAGGTCATTAAATTTTAAATACACCATTATAGGGACTCTGGTAAATAGGTGATAAGAAACACTTGATATGATCCAAGATTTTCATTTTTATAGAATACATAATTATCATGATTGAATAATGTCTAAAGTTTTCAATATTGTCTTTATATTATAGCATCAAGGAAAAAAATTAAAATATTTATTTTTTCATGAGAGACACAGAGAGAGGCAGAGACATAGGCAGAGGGAGAAGCAGGCTCCCAGTGGGGAGCCTGATGCAGGACTCAATTCCAGGACCCCGGGATCATGATCTGAGCCAAAGGCAGATGCTTAATCACTGAGCCACGCAGGTGCCCCTCAAGGAAAATTTTATACATGTAGTTCTTTAGGAATGTATTTTAGAATTAAGTTAGTTTTAAAGGACTCTTCAGTTGGGGGTTTGACTTAAGGGCCATTCAATTAATGGTGCTTGAATCAAGGACTCTGTCCCAGCTACATTTTTAATTCAAGGACTATGTTTTACATTCTAAAAATATTAGAAAATAATTTCCAAAGTAAACTGGCAGAAATTTTGAAAAGGACTTAGATCATCTACTTGTTTAGTGGTTTAGAAAGGATGAATTAATAAGGATATTCCTTTTTTGGGACCTATACAACAAAATAACTGACATCAAATTGAAAGGATTAGAGAGATTTTTCATCTTATATTTTAATATTTTGTCTTTACGCATATATTTAACTTATTATAGGCAATATAGCAATGATTAAATAAGATAACAACAGTGGCTCCTGGTGTCAGTAGCCACAGTGACAAACCATTTGAATCTACTAAATTATGTTGATATTTGCCCAACTATAACAGCAAATGTAAGGCTGAAAAAAACAGACTATTTTCCAAAACAAGGTGTCATTGTAGTAAGTTTTAAAAATAAAAAGTAAGACTAAGGTTTTCCATCATGAAATCAAATTAGCTATATGATTTAAAACATTTTAACTTTTCTAGTTATTTTGCACTAACCACAATGGAAAATAATATCCTACGGGGTTTAAGGTTTGTCAGTAATTCTTGTCTTTCAACATTCAGATACACATTTTTTAATATTCTAAAATAGAGAGATTTTCTAATATACATTTATATAAGTTTCCCATGGGTTTGGACTTTGAACCTACTTATTCATATTGGAAATAAAGCCAATAAAATTCTACTTCTCTCCCATGAATAAATAGGAAGAAAGTCTTTTGATATTTTCCAGCATGTACACACTCTATAATGTTTCTGAAAGAAGATAAAATGGTTCAGTATATATTGCCATATATCAACATATATACATAAAGTACTAAGGATTATGCTGGCACTAGAAGAGAAACTGTAAGAAATGCACAAGCAATTCCCTCTCAGAGCTACATTCTATATAAAGATACAGAGAAGAAAAGAGGAAGTTGTAAAATAAATGGTTGGGAGGAGAAAGTTCTAGGTTCTAGGAGACATTTAGTGGCCTTACTCCACTCAATTGCCCAGATATATTGTAATTATTTCCTGGATTCTTGAGAGTCCATATGATGGGGCTAAAGTCCCTGTCATTCTTCAAATGCTGTAGAAAATAATAAAGAGAAAATTGTTATTCATTTTTAAGGGTATTACTTAACTATCATTTACATAGCATTAATAAGCCAGAGCTTGAAGCTAGAGCATAAAATCAGAACACTAAATATGGAGAGTATGTATTGTGTGTATGTGGGATTTTTTTGAAGGGATATATTGCTTAAGCAGGATTGGCTTTCGGCTTTTCAGAGATGTATCCTCGATGGAGTTCTTTCTTGCCTCATTTATATAAAAAAATTGATAGACATGGTTTTCAACTTGTACCAGGCTCCCATAAATAATCTCTGACTTGTGCCAGATTGTATCCTCCCAAAGAGGGTGGCTCCAATAGGATAGGTACATCATCCCACATTATTTTCTTAAAACGTGATGTGGACACTCTTCCAAGAGGTGGGGGCTATGGTCCCTCCTCTCGAATCTGAGTACTTTTGTAACTGAACTGGCCTTCAGAGTGTGGCAGAAGTAACTCTTCAGGACTCCAAGCTCATCTATTTTTCCTTGGCTCTCTATTTTTCTTGAGACACGTGCTCTTGGACTCAGCCACCATGCTGTAAGGAAGCCCAGGACATAACACATGGAAGGGCCAAGTATAGATGTTCTAATCAATAGGATGAGCATCAGCTGCCACACATGTAATGAAACAGCTTTCAGATGATTCTAGTCTCCTACCTGTAAGACTTCCGGCTGAAGTCCCAGACATCAAGGAACAGAGTCAAGTTGTTTCCACTATGTCCTGCCTAAATTTCTGGCCCACAGAAATGGTAAGATATAATAAATGATTTTTATTGTTTGAAGCTACTAAACGTTAAGGTAATTTCTTATGCAACAATAGATAGACATCTTGAAATATGGCTCAAGGACTTCAGGTAAAAGATTAAGTAAGAGTATTTGGTCTATTTTTGGCTATGCCACTAACTAGATGTTTTAGTCTAGTGTAACTAGTTTTGAATCAGTCACAATACCTTCTGGGTCTCAGTTTTTCCATCTTCTATTAAGAAAATTAGAATAAGTCCCTTTTAGCCCTTGGATCTAAGATTCTGTGATGGGGGTATATTCTAAATAAGGGAGTATCAGGAGATACACCCAATGGATATTTGTTGGATGAATGAATGAACAATTTAAAATAAAATTATATAATAGCCATTAACTAAATACTTAGAGTGAATGGAGTGGAGTCAATATATTGATCGTCCTAAACAAAATGATGCACATTTATAACAGCCTCAAACAGAATGAAATGCTATATAGAAGATAAATGTTTTGCTTGTGGTTTTCATGAGGAAAAAAAATAAGATAGACCCCTTGTCATTACTCACCATCTCCATTTTACAGATACAAAAATGGTATAGACAGTATTAAAAGTTACACAGGTAATATGTAGTAGCAAGTGCAAGTTGGAGACACAAGAGGTATTCAGGATTGTGTTGTGATTGGGAACTCCAGGGTTTCTCAAGACTGGATACAGATTAGAATCACCTGGGGAACTTGAAAAGTACACCAGTGTCCTAGCCTCTGACTCACCGGGTGTGGCCCAGGTTTTGGTAAAGAAACATCCCTTTAAATTCCTAGGGAGACGTCTGGCTAGATCTAAAACTAACTTTTAGTGCTGCATTTTACACCTGCCTTTCGCTTTTTTTAAAATCTCTACCTGAAGAGAAAGAAAAGAGAGGAAAAACTCTGTCAGGAAGCATTTGGTATCTGTTTTATTTTTAGAAACAAAACAATCATTAACTGAAATGAAGGAACTAGTTATTTTAAGGGAAGAAATTATACGAAAATTCACATGATTCCTCCTTTTTTTTTTAAGATTTTATTTATTTATTCATGAGACAGAGAGAGAGAGAGAGAGAGAGAGGCAGAGACACAGGCAGAGGGAGAAGCAGGCTCCATGCAGGGAGCCCGATGCGGGATTCGATCCCGAGGCTCCAGGATCACGCCCTGGGCTGAAGGCCGCACTAAACCGCTGGGCCACTGAGGGATCCTCTGATTCCTCTTTCTTAATCATAGAAAAGCCAACTTCTACGATAAAAATCCTGTATGGCAGAAATGGAGTATGACACAAAGAAAAGACCACACTGGCAGGCTGTGACTCAGTGGAAACAGAATGAAGATCTAAGCCAAGTAAGTGGGCATCAATGTGTCATTCTCAGAACCACCAACCCAGGAAATATGATCTTCGGCAAATCAGACTGAATGTTTTTACTAGAGGACCTGGTTTTAGTGAGAGAGAATAAAGATTTGGTTCCAGAAGTTTGACTCTGCCTGTGGGAGATCTGAGACTGAGCTAAGGGCAGAGCAAGGCACAGTGGTACCATCTTGGTTCAGATAAAAGCATGGCAAGGAGGAATCCCATAGATTCGTAGGCAAAATTCTTTTCCCCAAATCTCTTATGTTGTTCCCAGCGATATTCATTTTTAGGCAGGAAATAATGAAGTCTTATGTTGCAATTTCTGAAAATCTAATTTGGGGAGCCATTCTCTGAAGAGTTGCTGGCAACTCTGAGACTCAATTTATTAGAAATGTGATATTGTTATCAGGGTAAGAGAAGATCCTAATAGGATATTTAAGAGCTAACAGGCTTCCTAACCTCATATCATATAAATAAACTAATGCCCTAGGTCCTTTTGGACCTTTTAGTACATATGACAAAAACAAAACAAAATGAAAAAACTTTCAAGACAACTCAGCAAAAAATTCCAATTTAGAATCTATCTAAAACTTTGGAGGTCAACTGCTTTCAAAGCAAAAACTGGCTTTATTTTCTTTCTAAAGACTTTGGTCAAAGCAATGTTTGGAATACTCACATTTGGAGATTAACTTTCTGCCAAATACAGAAGTTCCTAGTTTATTTCCTCAGTGGAAATCATCCCATTAAGTGAATCTTATTTATTTCAGGAACAGTGATGCATTTGTACAGTATGTCCCTAAGGATTCAGCATCGAATAAATTACATATATAGTATCAGTATATCATGAAAGTGTAACTGCAAAATTTAAAAACCTCAATGGCAAAAGTAGTAATATTTAATTCTAATTAGAAAATATGAATATGTGGAGTCTGAAAATATAAACATACAGTTTCCCTACATCATTAGTTTAACTTCCCTATAGTCATGTTAATTAGGCACTATATTTATAATACTTTTACTAATTTTTTAATATAGAAGGGATTTTCAGAGATGATTTGGAATGATCTATAACTTAAAAAAAAGAAAAAAGAAAAACCAAAAGTCTTTTCTAAAGGCTTCTGGATTGTTTTTTCTCCCTATAAATTTCCCTGTCATAAGCAAGGACATTTATTTATACAGGTTCACTCATCAGAGTGGAACTCAGAGTAGAGTCATGGGTATGCTATAGTTATTTGCATGGATGATATAAAAATGTGTCTTCCCTTAAAAACTATATTTTGAAGTCAGAGTAGATCAGCATTTCTCTGGTCTACATTTTCCTGGTTCAGAGTAACATGAGCTCAGACATTCCAATAGGAGGCATCCATCAGGAGTAACAGGGCTTTCCCAAGGGAGCTTCACTCCTTTTCAGAAAAGATATGAATAACATTGCAGTTTGCCTATGTTGCATCAAACTCTTCATCTTTAAGTCTGGACCAAGAGAACTGGGGACCCACTAGAGTGTTAATTGGGAGAGTGGTAGGATTCTATTTCAGAGAATGGGTTGGGGATAAGCAACCCTGGTAG
The DNA here is from genome assembly GCF_048418805.1 of Vulpes vulpes. Taxonomy (NCBI): domain Eukaryota; kingdom Metazoa; phylum Chordata; class Mammalia; order Carnivora; family Canidae; genus Vulpes; species Vulpes vulpes. The sequence continues at coordinate 84,147,019 of NC_132786.1, forward strand.
CAAGGACAGCCAGGGAGCTGGAGCCTCGGGACTACACAGAGGAGATGACCTTAAGATGAGAAGAGAAAGTTAAGTGGAAAAATATGTGAGGTGGGCATAAAAATATTGATTGCTTAAGGACACAAACACATGCACTTAAGAAAATCATGGAGACCGTAAGTAGATATTTTGGAAGGACAAATAATAGTTGCTTCGGGGGTGGGGGGCGAGTAGAGAATGAAGTGAGATGGGGGAGGAATCATAGAGTACTGCTTGCTAATGATCTTCTTAAATTCAAAACTGTTGGAGACCTGGTATGGCCAGGCATCATGCTATTTACCTTCCAACAACCTTGTGTAGGACATGGCATCTTCATTTTATTGAGGAAGAAACTGCAGCCCAGAGAGATTAAGAGTTGTATTCAAAAATTTCCATTTAGTAAAGGGTAAAGTCTAAATTCAAACCCAAGTTTTTCTGACTCTACAGCCCATGTTTTCATTTTTCCAGTACCTCACAATAGTTTCCTCATTTTAGAAAAGGATTTCTTTTGTTTTATGGTACCACAATTTGTAATAAAAGTAGTTCAGAGCCTTAAAAATATATATAATATGAGACTGTTTGTGAAATGTACATGGGATCAACAATCATTTGGTGAGTATAAACATGGGGGTCCCTTCTTGCTTAATTAAATCCAGCTGGAGATCCTAAAATATTTAAGATAATTATATTTTTGATACTAAGAATTACTATGACTTATACAGACAACCTGAAAATTCTAATTAAAAAGCAACTCTCAGTGTGGAAGAGGCTCTTCAGCAACTCTTAAAGAGCTCCATGTAGTTTGGCAGCATCTGTCCCTTACACACACAAGAGTATCATTTGATTCCATAGAAAATCATCTTGCTTTAAATAGCACTCATAAAATTTTTTCCTCAATAAATGGCAATACTGACATAATTTATGGTAACTACTTTTCTTCCAACATATAATTACTAAGGAACTGGCATCTAACTGCCTGATCAGTTAGATCTATAACCTGCCATGTAACAAACAAAATATTAAGGCTAACCAGAGGCTCCATGAAGGCCAGGAGTGGCCATTAACACTCTCCAAATACATATCCATTCCCAAATCCGGACACAGGCTGCTCCTCCCAGTGCTCTGTGTTCCCTGGAAAGCCTGAGACTTGCCTTCACCTGCATACGGATCCTAACTCCCCACCTCTCACTGTGCTTTTTGGATGGTGTTAAAGTAATACTGCTTTCAAAGGAAATTGGGGTATGAGTAATCCCAAAAGACCATTAGAAGTCTCAGATATTTCACAGAGGATGTTACAAAAAATATTTATTTTCAAGGAAGAGCAAACTGATCATATTAATACAAGCTAAAAGGAAAAAAAAATCTTTCTAACAACATCTGCTCAGAGTAAAAGTATGCATGTTTTTATTTGCTGGAATACTCTGTTGAACGTTACAATACAGAAACACAGATTTCTTACAGAACAGCTGGTTTAAAATACATTTCTTCTGTTTTTATATTTCCATCCATCTTAATTGTTCTCTTCTGTTTTATTCTTAACATTTATATATATGTTTTAAAAGGTAATATTTTCTAGAATGTTGTGTTTCCAATAAGACCTCTTAAAGTTTCCACATGGCATTAGGAAATGACCAACTAGGTTTGAATCCCCACTATGGCATTTATGAGCTGTGTGACCATGGGAAAGTCAGTCAATCTCTCTGAGGCTCCATTTTCTTATTTGAAAAATGGGAATCGTAATGCTTGTCTTACAGTGTTAATGTGAACTTCAAGGAGGCTAGGCCCATAAAACATTTGACATGCAATAAGCATTCAATATATAGATACATTTTTATTGTGACCTGAGTCTGTTCCATTTCTCTTTGAGAATAAACTATAATTTAAGAATGTATCCTCTAGAAAGTCTAATAAGTCAAGGAAAGAAGGCCCAGATACAGTTAGAGAAGTAGAAAGTCCTTAGAAAGCATATGGAATTGAGAATACTAATCTTTATCTCTTTGTGCAGTAAGATTATTAAGAGAGAGTCATACATTTATGGGATTGTTTTTGACTATTCCTGGTAAATTTCCCCTTTCTTAATCAAATATAAAATTTTACACATTAAAAAGAAAAGTTCTATTCATATACATACTATCTTCTATACCATTTTGGGTCATTATAATGATAAGGAACAAATTTCAATGGGATCTAAAAACTATTCTACTGTTAAATTAGCCTTTTAAATAATCTCAAATGTTCTATGGAGGCTACTTGGCCAGATTTTTCCATGTGCCCTGTGAACAGCCTTACTACCTTAAAAAAATAGTATCTCACTGACACTGAAGAAAGGATTTAGCAAATCACAATGGTAGTAATAATAGCTAATTTTATTAGCATTTGTAATGTATTAGCAATGTTCAAAGTACTTTACAAATGTCTCTTTTAACTCTCACAATAACAGGTGGGGTAGATACTATTGTCACTCCCATTTACGGATTAAAAAAAAATGAGGCACAGAGAGACTAAGAAGAGAGGAAGGAGTAATTGACATATGCCCTAAGAACATCAGTATTAAGGCATGTTGCTCAAGACATCCTGGAAGCAAATGAGCAAAGACCTTTTAAATTAAAGAAATAAGGAGAAAGAGAAAGTGACAGTGAAAACAACAGAACACAGCATTCCTATCTTACTTCTTCCTCTCTATGGAAGGCTTCCTTTGAGTATATAATCCCTATGTAGAAACAGTTCTATATTTTGGACAGATGGAGAAAGCCTTTTAGGGAGAGCCCTAAGTACTCATGAAGTAGTATTTACAAATAAAATTAGAAGGGAACTTAAAAATGTAAATAACTACAGGAGTTATAAATATTAATAGTCAAGTGATAATACTGATCCTTACTTTTGTCCTGGTTTTACCACTTACTGTGCCTATATCATATCAGGCTAATCAATACATTGCTCTAGTTCCCCGTCTATAAAATGAAGGGGCTTTATTAGTTGATACCTACAGTCTCTTGAAACTTGACATTATCTAGTCCTTATATCAGCTCAGGAAACTTCATCCTAATCTTTATATGATGTTCTGATCTTTAATATATTTTGAGACCAAGCTCCTTATCAAATTGCACTTGACCTCTACCCACAAGGCCAGCTTCTTGTCTTAGTCACTGAAACTAAGGCATGAGAGATTTCATTTGCCTTGAAAACAGGGAAAATGATACTGACATCCTATAGATCTAATCTGCTCCACAGTGTTTGCTGACTGGGTTATTTCTGCTATGATACTGGCCTAATAAAAAAATTAGTAAGTTCCAGCTGTGGCCAAAACTAAGAGGACCTGTCTTAGGGGAATTATGCCCACCTTTGACATAATGAGAATAAACTATTGGTTAACTCATAGTACAAGGGAGGAGATGGAAAACTTCTTTGTTATTATATGTTTGATGGAATTTTTATTTTAAAGGCCCAATGTTTCTGCAGAATTAGCATATTTACTTGTATCTACCTCAATCTTTTTACATACCAAAGATAGATCCCCTGTGCCAACAGAGATCAGAAGGGTACAAGCAGGATTCATATGAAGATTAGCATCACTTAGAGTACATTGCTCTGAACCTCTGAATCTTATGCTACATTATATTTTGCATTGATTACTACATACGTGATCTTTACTGTACCTCACAACAACACTTAATGGGGATAGTAAATGGAAATATATTCATTTTATAGATAAGGAAATGAGGCTTAGATAAGTGGAACTTGCTCATGTTTTACCACATGCATAAAGGTTAGATATAGGCACAATTACCCAACTTATAAGTGCTAGGACTAGAACCTAGATCTTTCCATTTGAAGGCCCATTTTCTTTCGCTCTATCATACATGTATATGTGTGTATGTATATAGATGTGTGTGTGTGTGTATATATATATATAAAGACTGTTTATCTTATTGAAGGATGATGGAGGTTATATTTCTCATAATGTTACCTATTTTCCAAAAGGAACTATATATTTCTTTTATAACACAAAAAGCAATAATCGATTACTAAAAGTTTTTCATAAAACACAAACGACCTCAAAGAAAGGATTATGTTGCATCACTCTTAAATTATCATAGGTTTCTGGAGACCACTTTAAGATGTAGAGCTTAAATTATAAAATTTATTATATGTAATAAATTATAGTGGCATTGACAGTAAAATGGAGTTATGAATCAGAGCATGAGGGTAAGTCCAAGGAGGACAGACTTGGGCAGGACATTGGGATGTTTTTTGTTCATCAGAATCAGGAGAACGTGAAATGGGAAGAAGATACTATAAACTTTCCAAAAGGGTATCAGGATAAGCCATCATGACTCATTCCACCTTAAGATAAGGAGCTAGAACTGAAGATTTCTTTCCCTATAACCCAATGTCTTATCATAGTGCCAGACACATAGCTCAAACTCTGAAAATGCCTCTAATGTTAGGAAATTTGAAGTACTGGAAAGAACTTTGCATTATTACTCTGAAAAGATCTGGGTTTGATTTGGGATTTCTTTTTGTTATTTGCTAGTCATATGGTCCTGGGTTAAGGACCTGTATCTCTAAGACAGGTATCGATCCTATAAAATTTAGATGATATTAATAACTATGCTTCCTCACATAGTCGGGAAGATTAAATAGTTAAAGATGATAAACTATGAATGATTAGTATACATAAATTATTGCTATTTCTATTTTTCAAAAAGATTTAAAATACAGTGTGATAATTTATAACAATGCTGTTATCTTTTTAGAATTCTGAAAGATTGAAGATAAAAAACTAAGAGCAGATGGAACTATATTGAAAGAAAAGACAACTTTAAATTATTCTTATATTCAAGCCACTAAAACTTTAAGGATTTGAGACATTAAGTACACACACACACACACACACCTCACACTTCTCTGTATATAGTTACTTGAAGACAGCCTGACTCATCGACCTTTTAGGATTACTTTCTATCTTCTAGCTATGATGAGGATAGATTTTCTATCCAAGATGAGGAAATCTTGTTGAGTAAAATACTGACCTAAGGAGGACTTTAAAAGGGATTATTTCAGTATAACTATATAGAAAATGCAGAAATAAGTCCAGATCCACATGGAAATTTATTATAGGGTAAAGGTGGCATCTGATGTTGGTAGGGAAAAGATGGATTACTTAATAAATGTTCCTAGAACAACTGCAAAGCCATTTGGGAAAAAACTGGGTTTCTTTTTCATTCCCTACACCTAAATAAATTTTAGATAAATAAGTGTATAAACATAAAACACTAAAAATAGTAAACATATGAATATTCTTAGAGTCTTATATGAAGACCTTTTCTATAGACTTTAAAGACTTCTAGTCTTATTACATACCAGTCTTTTCCTCTGCTTTATCCATTCTGTGAATTTAATCTTTATAGATTTGATTGTTATGTTATCTAGAATTCTTTATATTGTCATAATTATGATTAATATAAGTTAGCCTAAATAAAAATTGATATCTACCATCAATATAATAATTTTAAATAAAAGATTCTATATGGCAATTCTAATTCTAGAATTAGACTTTCTAGTTTTATATTCCAGCTTGTTCATTTGTTAGTGTGACAAACTCACTAATAATTCCCTAACTGCTCAGTTTTCTCATTTGTACAATGAGGTGAAGGTGGTCTTTATATTATAGACAGTTGGGGGATTAGATAAATGCATATAGAAGAGTTAACAGTTCGTAGCACTTATTAAATATTCAATTAATGTGATGAGATTATCATAATTTATATTATTATTAAAATACTTTGAAAGAGATTTTCAAATCCAGTTGTTACAATATAGTCTGGTCTTCAAGTACAACAACCTCCTAAGTATGTTTATAAATTGTTATTAATGCTGAAGGTGAAGCAACTATTTCTCATTTGTTGAAAAATATCAGAGTTGTGAATATTACCTTTAATTTCTCAAGCAGGAAATACTGAATATGCAAAAGATGAAATGAAGGTAAATCCTAAATCAAAATTGCCAAAGAGGGTTCACAAAGAAAAGGAAGATAATATCATTCAATCCGATGGATCAGTGACATTACAGATGTATAGAGAATTCAGTTTAAGTAGTTATTTTTTTACTCTCTATAGTATTACATGCAAAAAATGTGTATAGTATTGCCCAGATATTTTCCTTACATTTCACTGACACTATAACTTAATCATTCAGTGGAATATGTTGCTTGGTTCAAAATGATTTCACCTAGAGATAAAAAAGAGACAAAATTAATCCTATAAAAATTTGTTTATCACCAAAAGAGCAGATGATGGCTACAAATACTCCTGCAAGAAATATAGGATTTCTTCCACAGAAGATGCCTAATTTTTACTTATTTGTTTTTTAAATGGTACATGTTACACTTTCTGCCTTACAGAATGGCCATTTCTAGCAAGCCCTTTTATTCTAAGGCCTACTGACTTTAAACCAAGAAAGGCCCAAGCTGGTTGGTGTTTTTATGCCTATCGTTTTTTTTAATTAAAAAATTGTTTTAAAAAGATTTTATTTATTTATTCATGAGAGACACACAGAGAGAGGCAGAGACATAGGCAGAGGGAGAAGCAGGCTCCATGCAGGGAGCCGGATGCAGGACTTAATCCCGGGACCCTGGGGTCATGCCCTGAGCCAAAGGCAGACACCTTGGAGCCACCCAGGTGCCCCTATGCTTATACTTTTTATGCAGCCACTTTCCATGGTGTTGGAGCCCATTAACAATGAACACATAGAATTGGAGAAACATTACCGTGTGTCATCCCTCACCCCCACTCTGTGTAGCAGACATATTTCCTTTCCCTTTTTTCACAGTCAGTGAAAGGTCTATACACTTGGCCTGGCAGATATAAGTCCATTCAAGAAACCCAATAACTTGCCACATTGAACTCTAATTTAGTAAACAGCTCTAGGGCCTTAAGTTCTAATACTTCAAAGTTCCAGTTGATCACTGGACACACTGCCAATAAGGCTAAAGTTGCAAGCAGCTTGGATGGGCGAGGCAACTTTATGCAGGTCCACAAAGCCATAAATCTGTCCAGCTACCCAGCCTCCATACAACATAGAGTACCTAGTGAGAAGATTTATGTCTAGTATAGCAGCAGTCCACCACTTCCTCAGGACATAAGAAAAAGTAGACTGTTCAAATTCTATAAGTAAGTAGGAGAAACTTCATTTTCATAGATAAAAAGGAATAGGCTATATATCAAAGTAAGTGTATTCACATTCCTCTCTCCCTGTTTCTAACCTAACCACAAAAAGCTATGGCACCAAAAAAATAAATCCCCTAATCAGAAAGCAAGGAAGAGAATCTGCTGTGGACAAGTCAAAATTAGAGGGCTATGTATTTTTTTTTTTTCATCCTAGGTTCTAGGGTTTTTTTTCCCAACCCATTCCTTTTGTATCCACATAAATTCATTGCTGGGGACTCTTTCCCATTTAGAACTGTGTGGAAGCATAGATATGAAGCTGTATATATCTCTCCAAATCTATTCCATACATATCTATGACATGATCTATTATACAATTACCTCAAATCTGCATTATCATTATCCTCTCTTTATCAAAAATTCCGAAGGGTGCAATAGTCTGCTAAATTTTTGTTAGGAGACTAGGCTCTGACTTTATAGGATCAACTTGGAGAAATCAGAAAGCCATGAATGCATTCCTGGAGTTTATATTTTCAGTGAATTTTGCCTCTCTTCCTTCAATAGTCTTTTTTTTTTTAAATTTAAACAACAGTTCCAAGATAGCATCCCGAGTATATTAATGAGACATTGTATATGTATGTTTGTAGTGTACTTGAGCAGGGATTGTTTTCTTTGAAGTAGTACAAAGCATAACACTCATATAATGGAGAGAGCCAGATACCTCATCAACTTAAAACCTGAGCATATAATTCTCTAGGTGGTAAATCTAGCAAAATAAAAAGAAAATAACTTTAAACTTCTCAATGCTGCTATTCATTTATTGATTTGTAAAGCATTTGAAACTATACAAGATTTATTGCCTTTCATTGAACTGGATATAACACGACTGTTTGCTTTAGATAATGTGTGAATATGAAGTACTTCTTTATCTCCTTCAGGTTTTTGTTCCTCTGAGTCCTTCAAGGACTCTCAGAATTGGAGATTGGAAGTGCTTGTGTGTGTAAATACACACACACACACGCACACACTCACACACACACAGTATTCCCTGAGCTAGCAAAGATATCTGTAAATACCTGCTGTTCTTTTAATTTCAGGACCTACAGTATTGATAAAATGTTAATTATTTTTCAAACAGAAAATTTCACAGTCTGTCCATGCAAACAAAAGTGCAGTTCTCTGGAATGACATACTATATATCATTCTCAAGATTCATCAGAAATATTTCAAACTGCACTTCTAGCAATTCAAAAACAGATCTCATTAAGTCCAGAGTCATTAAAAAGTGTTAAGACAGATTACCGATTATTAAATTGACATAGATATACCCAGGTACCCTGACGAAATAATACAACTAGTTATGTATACTTTGGTGAATTACCAAAACTTTGGAGATGTTAACTAAAGATGGTGGCATTTACTGGAAACGCTTAAAAACTGACATTAGAAGTGAAAGTATGGCTTAAATTTTCTTTGAGGAGATATTCCATGCATTACAAGAAATGATAAAATAGGACGTGTGTCAGAAATAAACCTCAAATATCTGTTTATGGCTTTGTTTTCTCTGATACATATATGTGTGTGAATGTATATACATAAAGGTACATATATGTGTGTGTATTTATATGTAATACATATAACAAATATGCCCATATTTGTTGTGCATTTTGTGTGCATGCATGAGATTGAGAGGCAGAAAGAGAAAGAGAGCAATAGAGATAGAGAAATAAAGGGGGATAGGCACCTGGGTGGCTCAGTCAGGTGAGTATCTGACTCTTGATTGTGGCAAGTCAGGTTATGTTCTCAGAGTCGTGAGATCCAGCCCCATGTGGGACTCCATGGTCAGTGGCGAGTCAGCTGGACATTATTTCTCTCTCCTTTTCCCCCCTCCCACTTGCATACTCTCTCTCTCTCTCAAAAAACAAACAAACAAAAAGAACCCCAAAACAAACCCAATTAAAAAAAGCAAGGAGAGAAGTCAAAGACGTACCTTATGAAAGTAAAGTATGATAAAGCAGGAAGGTAATTTTTTTTTACAATTTCCCTCAGATTTTCCCATTTTGAAGCTAAGTAGACTGAATCCCAAAGAGCTTGAAAGGTCACAAGGCCTAGCCAGGCGGAGCCTTCAGGTTGTCTGTGGCCCATGCTTCCTTTAACTCCATTATCCTATCTTGTTTTGTACAGTTCCTTCCCCTATGGTTATAAAGATGCAAGTGATTAAGAAAAAAGACCGGTGTTTAAGTAAATATCAGCAAAATTTTTTAAAAATGTGTTTTATTATGCCACTTGCAAACCTTTTGGAAGCAAAAACCAAAGGATAGAGGATCATCAACTACTTATTTTTAATTAGCTTATTCCTATTTTGTTTGTTTGTGTAAAATAGGCTAAGAAAATTGGGATGACCCAGCCATTATGTTATAAATGTTAATATTTTAAGTTAACACTACTAAAAATGTTGCTTCACAATAGCGATCTCTTTGAAATGTAATAGAATATAGTAATTTAGAAGTTATTTGTTAAAACAAATGCTAGAGAATACTTCATCCATGAATGTGTCCCTGGCTTAATCAGGGACTTCATTTATAATCAGTTCTTCATTTATCTTTCTTATCACTTAAAAACCTAGAAAAATTGCTTTGAATTTTTTCTCCAGTAGTTTAAAATTCAAATAGTTGTCTACTTCATTCTACAAAGTAAATTCCTCTCCATAAGGACTTAATTTTGACATGTTTCTGTAGCCCTCACTTTTGTTTTTGGTGTTGTTTTTGGTAGCTGCACAAAGGGTGCTTGGTGAAAGCTTTAAAAATGAACTAGAGATAAAAGGATGGATAAATGAGTATATTTGTCTCACAATCACTGTATTTCCTATCTAGCTCTTCTACTTGGTTATGATGTTATCTACAGCAGAGCCTGCATGCTGTTGACCACTGTGTTCCCATCATCTACTAGGTATTCAATAATGTTTGCTGAATGAACCAATGAATCAAGTCTAACACTTTCATGTATTCAATTTTTTCCAGCTTTTATTTGGGTATACGTCTCATGTCTTCAACTATATGGGGAGCTCTGTGAGGACAGGACTTATTTTATTGGTCTTATGCTTAGTAGAGATCCTTGAATAAAATAACATTTCAAAATCAATGCAAAACATTCTCTTTGATTGCTTTTTCAAGACCAGAATTTATTCCTATATTTTTAAGTCTAAGCCATAATAGTGAAATAAAATTTAAGAAGTTTTCAATAAGTAGATATTAAAAATCCAATATCTAGCTCTAATATCTAATATTTTGATAATGAGATAGTTTTTTTTTTGAAGTCATTTGTTTCTGAGATTTCAAATCTAACAAATATGCATATTAATGCCTAGAAATTTCTATAACGGATGCCCATATTTTATAGAAATTTATTTTAGATAAATTTGTAACTATAGCACTCTGTAATTACATTTCCTATTTCCATACTTAAATATTTTTCATCCTAGAGGTGACAACCATTCATTAAATAAAACAGAAAATATATGTAGAATGAAGGAAATTGGCTAGCGTCTCACCACCCCAACACAACCACCTCCAATATTTCGGTCTATTTTTTTCCAATGTATTTTGTAGACATATTTATAATTTTATCTTATAAGTTATAATCAAATTATAATCTTATATCTCATATATTTTATTAAGTTTATTTCTGCTTGAGGAAAAAAATGCTTTCTAGTATTAAATAAGGACCTTTAATTCCAAGTTGTTTTCCAAACTTACTGATTGTGTTCTCCTTTCCCAAGGAGCTCATAAATGCAATTGATCTAAAAAAATTATCAACATATTAGAAAAACAAAATAAATAAAAATGAAAATAGTGTATGTGGGTCAGAGAGTGTGTATAATTTTTATAGATAGCTGTATCTTTAACTCTTTGTTGCTAAGGAGATAATGAGACTACAAGCTTTTTCTGAAAACTAATTTCAAAGGCACTCACAATAAAGTACGTTTTAAAGAAAGTGAAATTTGTGTTCCTATTGGTTTTTACTATAAAATTGAAAATTTTAGGTCAAGTCCTATTACCTCTGCAGGCATCAGTCTCTGCATTTTAAGAAGTAAAAGGCTAATATAAACATTTACCTTATAGGGTTGTTTGGAGAATGAAAGGAATTAATGCTTGCAATGTACTTAAAGAAGTGCCCGAACACATAGAAAGTGCTTCATAAATGTCAATTATAATTATCATTACTGGGTAAGTGTTGTGGTCAAATAGTAATCTCAGATCTTGAGGCCGAATTTTTTTATTTTCCTGGCTTCAATGAAGTAGAAAATTGTAATCTGTTTTTCTTTCTTCTTTTTCTTTTCTTTTTTGGTCACAATGCTCTTTTAGAAAGCACTTAAATATTCCTATCTTTCTCATTTTATACATTCCTATCTTCCCAATGTGACCAATTAAAAAATATTTAAAAACATGATCTTTTAGCACTGAGTCTGTGCTGTACTTTTCTCTAATTATTTGCATTTCTTACAGAATCTGGATTTAGTACAACAGAAGTTGCTAGGCTACTAGGGATTTGTAAGCTATCTCAGAAGCTACCTGGCTGGATTTTTTATAACTATGTTCAAACTAATAACATGAAATACCTATCCCATTAAAGGTAGAGAGCCTTTTAAATTAAGGTTGAGAGCAGAAGATGATATAGAGCAGATCATACTGTATATGCTAGACACAAAGCAAAAGGAACCAGGAGCTAGGAACTCAAGTTGGGTCTGCTTTGCCACATGGCAATCTAACTAACCCTTCTGGTATCAGTACCACACTATACTCATTGGTATCAAGGTTGGAAATTTTAGTCTAGAGATTTAAGTCAGTAACTTTGTCAATTTGAAAGTTTAGGAATTTAGGCCAGTTAGTAATTAGATTGAAAATAGTCAATCAGTGTTAACCCTTAAGTTGTTTTCCTTCCTCCTTTCCTCCCTCCCTAGCTTTGTCAGAAACATCTTTATTACAAGTGTTCTTAAAACCTTCTTTACATGCATTGCAGAATGTGTATTAGCTTCCTATCAGATTATTTTTTGACTGTAAAATATTTCACTATGGTTTCAATATTCCTTTTGGTTAATGTTCTTTATGTGGTTAGCGACTTGTTTCATTTTTTTAAAATATAGTATTGATTTATTCATGAGAGACAGAGAGAAGGAGAGAAGCAGGGACACAGGCAGAGGGAGAAGCAGGCTCCATGCAAGGATCCCAATGTGGGACTCGATCCCAGGTACGGGATCATGGCCTGAGCCAAAGACAGACATTCAACCACTGAGGCATCTAGGCGTCCTGTGACTTGTTTCATATTAAGGTAATTTAAAAGTGACTGAGTGCTCTTTGGAAAAGAATTACTGTGTGTAGGGAAAAATCAGTGCTTAATCTTAGTGAACATGTTAGCAAACTTGGAATTCACATTTTTGCTTTCATTGTCACTTCTAGACATAGGAAATAAACTAGGGCAGATGAAGTGTGATTAGAATCAATGGACATTTCTCAATGAACTATTTTGATGAGGATTCAATATAAAGGTTAGAAAACACTACTCCAAAAGGATTCATTGGTAGTGAAAGAGGCTTTAGCATCTATCTATGTGAATTGGATTGTTTTTTTGTTTAGGTGAGAAAACTTGGACCCTGAACAATGAAGCAATTTTCCCCAAGATGACACTGTTAAATAGTAGCAGAGCATGGTAGAGACACTACCTCCTTTGTCATTTATTCTTTTGTTTGTATCAATTCATCGCACTGTTATTGTCCTTTAGAGATAAATCGTCAATACACTCTATAAAACAGTAAAAAGGGGAAAAAATAAAGTATTACTGATATCGATTCAGAGACAAGAAAAAGAAAAAAATAAGATTGTGATTTATAATGAATATCTTGAATCGCTTAGATTTGTAGGTGAGTTATTGAGGTATGGTCAGAAACAATCTTAAGACTTTCAGGATATGCAGAGAATATAAAATAATGTAAGATGAAAACTTATGAAATTTTATTTCAATTAGCCAGATCATACACTTTATATTATTGCAAAAAGAAATGATTCCATGTATTTGTCAATAGAGAATACAAGATGTTAGTTCTTATAACTGTGTCTGTTTTAGAAATTTATTCAACAGCTTAGCTCCTTATGACTTAAAATTTTTTCTAAAGAGTAGAAAGTCAATGTTTAGCAGTGTAAATTTATGAACAAACATAAGATACCAAAATTCTAGCTTTGGGTCATTAATTCCCAGAATATGTGGCAGTAGGTCAGCTATCTTTTGATGCAAGATAAACAAATTGTTCCAAAAACATAAAACTATGAATCAGAATAAAATAGTTGTGAGAAAAAAAAATCTATTCTTCATGACTACTCTCTTTCCCCCAAACTTGGATTTGTATTACAAAGTGCATTTTTGTTTATAAGGAGTGATCATATACAAATGTAGCTCCAGAGCTTCTGGCAGAACTTCAAATTCAGTCAATAACATATCTTCCTCACTTTCTGTCAGATAGATGGCTTGGCAAATGATGAATTTCAAGAATGTATATAAATATAAAATATTGATATGCATTTTATATTTACATATATTTATATACAATAAAATAACCATTCATATAAATCTAAATTTACACAAATTCAAATAAAAATGTATTTATATAAATTTATGCAAATTTATATGATATATTTTCATGTTAATATGTATTATATAAAATTCATTAAAAAGTATATGTTTAAATTTTATATCTAAATATTGTTTATCTATCTATTTAAAGGGTGTCCCAAAAGTCTTCATATAGTTTTAAACTGTAATCACTTCTAAACTATAAATGCTATAAACTTATGAAAATAACATTTGAAAATTTAATTCCTTAAATTCATTTTATACTTATATAGCATTGTGATTTACAAGTAATACATTTTTACCTAAAAAATATTTTTAGATTCTATGATTAAAGATGACAAACAACTGAAGTAGGTAGACATCTTCAGAAAATAATTCTTGGAAAAAAGCACCCCAAACAAAGTATACCTACTTCAAAACATTGCCTAGGTTTAGCTCTGTATATAGGCTTCTGAGACAAAACAATGGCCCATAGCTATTATAAAATATAAACATTAAACAACAGAAGCACTTCCCTAAATAGAAGCCCGTTTCATGAGGGCAGAATTCTGTACTTCATACAGGTTTGCTCTAGTGGGGAAGGAAATACCATCTTAGGTTCAAAATGATTAAAGCTAATGGATCTGCAGGAAACAGACCTGCTCAGTTTTATACAGATATGGATTTTTTTGTTGTTCATTTCCTTAAAGTGAACATTTTAAATTTGACTTAGTAAGCTTATTAAAAAAAGCATAGCGGTCTACTGGCTTATTTGAGGTTCCAGAATATAAGATACTATTGTCTACTGCCCCGAAATATGGTCCTTTTTTTTGTTCAAAAAGTCTAGAACTGCTCAGGATATACCCTGACACCTGTGATTAGACCAAAAGTTAAGTCCATGTTCCAATAAATTCTGTACGTTACTAACAAAGATTAGCACTAGACTGAACACTTTCAGGTATACCTCTGGACCCCATTCATTTCTGCATTACCAGCACCTTGCTCAGTGTTTGGTCCAAAGTACCAAACACTCAATAATGTCTAGGAAGCTGCTGTGAAACTTTAAATTTTATGATGTAATATAAATAACTTCTGAAATGTATTAAATATATCAAAGCTATTTCATTTTAAAATACTTTAATGGGAAAAGAATTAGAATTATATCTTACTCATGTATAGCCCTTAAAGAATAAATTACACCCTAAAAGAAAAACCACATTGAAACGTTCTAGTCAGAGTTTCATAATACCTATTTTACCTAAAATACTTGCCCTGAATAAAGCTTCTGATTTACTCTCACGTTGTTAACTTAGCCTGGAACTGATACATATGTATACATCTCCAACTTTATTGTTGAGATTTTGTGAAAGAGGAGTGTTTGACTTAATTTCTATAGGAAATGATGATCTCCAGTTTCTCTTGGAGGAATGTTGTGTTCTATAGCTGTAGGCCTTCATGTGAAATATGATCATAGATAAATTAGTTTATTTTAATGCCTGTTGCATGCATGGATAACTCTATAAAGTGAATGAAATTTGACAAGTGGATATATGATAAAGATATAAGTATGTATTTCACATAGTTTCAAAGTAAAACAATTTGAAGAACCACAAAACTGCATATTTGATCTGATTTTTCACTTATTTTTAAATCACTTATTCCATAAATGACAGGTATCTTTTCATTTGTCTTCTTTATCCATTTTGATTTCATGTTTGAATATCTTGTACCTATGATTTATATAACTTGGATTCAAATGTAGGGTCATGGCAGAGTTCCAACCATAGTTCAGATAGAACACTAATTATTAGCACTTGTTCAATGGATGAACAGAGGAATGAAAAAATGACTAAGGTTTGGGCAAAGTCCGTGACTACCACTCAACTTAGAGTGGTCATTGGAAATATAGTACAATAAAATTAATGTTAATATATGTGAAGGCAACATTTTCTTCTATATTTAGATTAATGGTTCAATTTGTACTCCCCTTAAAATAGCAAAGGCCTCACAAATATCACTACTTCTATATTTCTACATGTGAAACATAGTTCTTTTTTTCACTACTCTCTATCAGCACTTATGATACTTTACATGCGAGCATGAACTCGCAGGTAAATTGGTTTATTAAATTGATCAAAAATAGTAATATGTACGTTGACCATTATTTATTCTGGAAAGTTAAATTCTGAAAGGAGCTCTTTTCCATTAAAAATTATTCTCACAAAATTATGGGGCAGGTCAACACAATTGTCCCTCATTTTGTAACTGGGGAAATACAGTATTTGAGAGGCTAAGTATTCCTCATAGGAAGTTAGTGGCAGACAGAGGCTATAAATTTATAAACCAAAACATTCATATTTTTGCTTAGTTTAAGCTATGACTAATTCTGTTTTCATAGAAACATTAGATATGTGCTCTCCTTCCAGTGGAGCATATTCCTTAGTCTGTGATGGCTAGATTGAACTGGGGACTCAGCAGGTGGACCAGTTTTTTCATTCTAGAAACTGTATAGATTATGTAACTATAGACTTTATTCCCACTTTTTAATTAACTTTAATGCCACATCATACAAAAGAGTTGGCTCAGTTTCATTTATTTGGATTAGTGTAACATATTAGACAGGAGGTCCATAATTTCCTTTACATAAAAAGTGCTTAAGATCATCCACAAGTGGTGCATTTTAAAATTCATTAAAGACCTCTGATATGTTCTTCTATTAGCAAGGTTCCAGAGAACACAGATGGCAATTAGTCACACAGGTGTTTGGTGGTTAACTTTGATTGAGGAGAGCAGCACCTTCTATCAATAGAAGCTCTGAATCTCCAGAAACATAGCATTAGATGCCATTCAAAGCATCTCCTGTTGGCACTCTAACTTTCCTAAATTCTTTTATAAATTCTTTGCTTATTTTCTTTTAAGATTTTATTTATTTA
Organism: Vulpes vulpes; assembly: GCF_048418805.1. Lineage (NCBI taxonomy): Eukaryota > Metazoa > Chordata > Mammalia > Carnivora > Canidae > Vulpes > Vulpes vulpes. The sequence goes on from NC_132786.1 coordinate 84,163,739, forward strand.
TTCATGAGAGACAAAGAGAGAGAAGCAGAGACACAGGCAGAGGGAGTAGCAGGCTCCATGCAGGGAACCCGATGTGGGACTCGATCCCGAGACTCAAGGATCATGCCCTGGGCCGAAGGCAGGTGCCAAACTGCTGAGCCACCCAGGGATCCCCAAATTCTTTGCTTATTAATCAACATGTTGTACATCTTAAACTTATGCAATGTTACATGTCAATTATATCTCAATAAATCTTGGAAAAAAAGAAAATCTTTATTTTAGAGCTTTCAAAATGGCTGATTGATGGAAAATCCCATCCTGGCAGGATGGATGGTCCTTTAAACCAGTGGTTCTCCAAGTGTAATCCCTGGACCAGCATTATCTGCATCACTTGGGAGCTTGTTAGAAATGCAAATTCTTTGGCCCCACCCCAGACCTACTGAGCCAGAAACTGGTGATGAGGCCTAGCAATCAGCGCTTTTTTACAAACCCTCCAGATGATTCCCATGCAAGTGAAAATTTGAGAATCCCTGCTGTAAGCTAGTTGGAGGTGTCTGGAAAAAGGGCTCTCCAGAGAGAACAGAGTGGCGTGTAAAAATTAAAGTATTACAATTTATGTTAAAATTATAAAACATTTGGTCATGGACAGGATGTTTCATTCTTTAATTCCTTCATTTTGAATTCATTAGAATTAATGCATTTGACTTAATAATTTATAGACATAATACTATGTGGATGGTAAGGTGATTTCACTGTGTGAAGAATCTGCTTTACACAATGGTGGAATGGAAGTCAGCAAGTGTGGGAACCTAGACCGAGTTGCTCTTAAAGTCTTTGCACATTGGCAGGGACCTGAGATGCCAAAGTATCACCTTTGGTGTTCCACATGTCCCTCTTGCATGCCCTACGAATTCAGGAATATTTTCTTTTAGTGTACATTGCCTTTACATATCACAAAATGGAGGTGAAAATTTTTAAAAATCTTGGAAGATGGAGAAATTAGCAAATTACCAATCTAGGGAGCCAATATGAAAAATATTTATTTTCCTTGAGTTTATTCATACTTTTCAAAGCAATCCCAGAACATCACAGCAGTATGAATATAAGTGGCCATACAATTATATTTACATTATTTTAATCCTTACTTCTTTTATTCTGTTAATTATTTGTATGGGTTTCCAGGTCAACAGTGCCAACAGTGAAAGCCACTGCTACTGGAAGCTTAAAAACAAAAAAAGGACTCCTCTAGTTTTAGGGTAATTGAAACAACCCCAAAATATGGTGGCCAAAGTGTTCATCAAAATTCAATATGTAGCTAAAATTTTAATATAATGAAATCATCATCAATAAATTATCACAGCTGTTTTTAAATTACAGCTGAAGAATATTTAATATAATGAATAAATAAATCACCAAACTCATAATACTGTTAACACTCACACTAAACTAAAAATATCATTCTTTCTGAGATTTAAAAAAAAACTCTTTATATATTAAACTGTAAAAAGAATATGAGTTCTACTAATATAGTTACTAGCAAGTACTCTCAAATACTAACTACAGGTAGCCATATAAAAATAATGATCATAACTGTGTGAGGTGAATAAAAGAAAGTAGTGGTAAAATAATATTCTCACTACTTCAGAACTTCTCTCTTTCTCAATTTTGGGAGAGATACTGCATGATTAAGTCTATCTAAAGACAAGAGCAGGCTCTATAATAAATAGCTGTTCCCATGCGACCCAAAGAGATTATGTCTGCTGTTGGAAGGGTTCAGCTCCAAAGGTGGGATGTTGCTGAAGACAGGGAGAGAACTCCTGTCAGTCTTTTACAGCCTGCTCTGCAACCACTGGTCACTAATTTCTCTGTATAAGTCCTTCTGTTGCATGTGTTGCTGTTAGCTGCATCGCCTTTTACCTTTGACAGAGTAGAGTAATATTTGGGAGGCTAGGTTAAAAAAAGACCCCAAGCAGCAGAAAATGTAGTTTATTGACAGGACGCTTTACAGATGGATAATGATAGTAATGAGAAAGCTGCATAATTGCTCTTTGTGGTGGGCCAAAACCTCAGTCAATGGCTGATACACACGGAACAAAATTATTAAGGCACTTTATTTCAGAGTTGGAATGGTTCCCAAACTAGAACAGACCCGCTAACAGTCCATCTGGCTAGGTTTTGGAATGGTAGACAGATTGTGGCCTATGGATGCAATTCTTTAGAATAAAAACAAACGGCAGAGGTGCTCCTTGCCAAAAGACCCAGAGGATTTTGCAGGGATTTAATACATATCTACATCATAGAGCCTTGATTGCTCATATCCAAAGCAGAAAAATCTCAGGAAAGATGTGAGTATTCAATGTCTTTGGTGTGAACCATAATTTCCTGTTTCCTGGTAAATGCAGAAATGCTTGGCAAACTAGATATAAGATCAATTTATTTGGCTGGTATGCTTTACAAAAGATCAACATAGTGCCAACCAATGGGAAGAATGGTGCTCTGGCTTTCCTTCATGTGATTCTGGTATACCCAAGAGCCACAGAGAACCAAGAATTGTTTGGATCACCGTTAAAATTAGGGCTGGCCTTAAATTTAGGAAGAATGTGATATGTTCCAGTTGGTTAACTATCAACTCCTTTAGTTAGTTTTGCCAATGTCAAATAGTACCTTTCTGGTGAAAGAAAAATTATAGAATAGAAGCCTCCAAAGGATCTATATAGATCCATATCAAAGAGCAGAGCTTTGATTTTGTTTGTTTGTTTCTTTCTTAGGCACATGCAATCCAACTCAAGAAACACAGCCAAGGGAGGATCACCCAGTATAGGCTGGGGCTTCTGAGCTTTGTGGTACAATGCAAATTGGAGGAGCGAAAGCCGTCTTGCTCCTTGGTCTACTCATGGCATTAGTGTAATGAAGGGTTGCACAAACGCTTTTGTTCTGCAAGGCCAAGCAGAGAGGAAAGCCCAGTGGCACTTGATGGTAGGCATTCAGTAAACAGTCCACTGAACAGGGTAAATTAATTTTAGCCTCAGTTCTGTTGATAACTACCTATTCAACCTTAATTACTTTTCTGAGTTTTTACAAAACAAGGATTATGATGGTGCTTACCTCCCACAACAAGTATGAAGTGGGACAATACCTAGAAATACATCTTATGAAGTCTGAAGGATTAAAGATGATACTTCTATGCAGGAATTAACATTTTATCTATCTATCTATCTATCTATCTATCTATCATCTATCTATGATTTCATTTATCCATTCATGAGTGACACAGAGAGAGAGAGGCAGAAAATTAGGCAGAGAGTGAAGCAGACTCCATGCAGGGAGCACAATGTGGGACTCGATCCCAGGATTCTGGAACTCCAGGATCATGCCTTGGGCCAAAGGCAGAGGCTTAACCACTGAGGCACCCAGACATCTCAGGAACTAACATTTTAGAGGATAAAAATGTTTGCTGATTTTCTCATTTTTATTCTTATTTTACTCAATAAAAACGTAATCTAAATTGAATATTTCTTTCCCATGGGACTCAGTTATGTGATTTTCATTTTGAATAAGCCAAAAGTGTGTCTGATAGACAGTTTCATTTTTCCTGAATTAACCAAAATGCCCAAGAGATGGCTCAGCACTAATTATCCAATATGACTTTATTTTTATAGGAAGTTCTAATCATCTTCCTAACCTGGCAATCTTTCCTCCAAAAACCTGGCATTTTGTTTTAAAACAAATTATGCTTCATGTTTTCGATTGAAATATTGGCCTTTGACCTCTATTGAAACGCAAAGATGAATGATAAGGATAAAGCACTAAGCTGCTATTGGCTTTTGTGTTTTTTGTGTTGATGAAACATTAGAGGTGAGGTTTCAATGGGGGAGGATACTGAAGAAAAGATCAAAAAGGCTTGCCATTGTTGGATGCTGAGACATAGACTGGGAAGTTAGGGTGGAAGACACACTGAAATAAAGAGCTGTTCATCAAATAAAAACTCTTTTACTGGGGTTCACCCACATTGAAGGAGAGTAAAAACATGAGTCCTTTGCTCATAGGTTTAGTAGCTAAGTAGATCTAAAATCTACAGAGATAAGCTATTAACATTTTAGAATCTGTCCCTGCTTAGCCCAGTAAAGTCAAAAAGTACTCTTTTTTTTTTTTTTTTTTTTTGCTATGTTATTTCTTTGAGAAAAAATCGGGGGATCATTGCTCTTAAGTTTGGTAGTTGTCTGCTTTGATTTTCCTGATGTTTATTTAGCTGACCTATAATTTTTAACTCTCTACTTATGCTCTATTCTTCCAAGTATGATTAGTCTTTCTTTTAATCAGTCTTTCTTTTAATGGCTTATTTAATCACCATATATGGCACTATATATGACTTATACGAGACCCTAGTAATTGTGTAACTGAAATCTACTAGATAATTCATACCAAATAAGTTGAAATGCAAATTTTATTCTTCATATTTAACAAAAATCCCACCTAGCTGGGTATTTTACCATGCAACCTTAAATTCCTTAAGTGCACAGGACTGTCTTGTTTAACACTTTATTCTTGTAAGCACTTATAAAATGGAGACATTGAGAATCTCTGTCTTACTGGAGTAAGTATGAGGATTACATGACATTATGTATGCTAAGGTATTTTATAAACCAAAAGCTAGTATACAGATTGTAATTATTATCTTGCTGCTGTTTCCATCAATAAGTTCAAGTTTACAGTTTTTGAATGAGTGAATGAATGAATGAATGAATGTTCTCACAGAGACCAAAAGTTACCTCTCCTTGGCTCATTTGAGATATACAAAAAATTGCCAAAGGATTTCAAAATACAAAGAATTTCATATTGGAAACCAGAAATAAATAACGTTGGCTTATCTACTCAGGGCTGTAAATACTTCTTGCTCTTGGCCTAAGAAGCAGTATGATCATTTCTCTAACCTAATTATGGAGTTAGAGGCAGACTGAGCCACAGTGTGGGACTTTTGGATCTACCAAAAATGTGGGACTTTTGGATCTACCAAAGCAGACCAAAATCTGTTAGCTAATGCCATGATATTTAAAGTTCTCAGACTAGAAACAGAATTTTCAATTTTTTAAAAAACTTTGAACTTGTTATTTGCATCTTCTCAAATTTCAATCTTTTTAAACTTTTGTTGAGTTGAATAATTTTACCTATTTGTTTAATATCGTCTATGTTTATGTGCATGTGCCAAGATAGAAAATTCATTCAGGTTAGCATTTTGCTATTTTTGTCTAAGAAGGAATAAGTTAATGGGTATGGCTGTCCAGAACTTCTTTCTCACTTCTAGTCATCGATTTTAGGTGGTGAGTGCATGGAAGAAGTATAAGGACATTTTTGAAGTGCAAAATAAATCCTGATAGCTGTTTTCTACACTAAATGCGTTTTGCCCCCAGACAGACACATGCTATTTCATGGAAGTGAGTGGCATACTTTGTCACCAGTCCTAGGCATTAATATTGTTCCTGCTCTATTGATCAGCTTAAAAAGATCTGTCTTATTGTGCCATGCACTTCTGTTTAAGAAAGGTTAATGTTTCCTGGTTAACTGGTTTTGGAAAGAAAAACCAGAAACCGTATAGAAAACTCTGAGCTCTTATTACATTATGAAAAACTGAAATCTCTAAAAATTACAGAGACTAGTATAGAGCACCATTTTTTTCCCCTAAGAGTAAAGCTTTTTTTGTTTGTTTGTTTGTTTTGTTTTGTTTTTAAACATGTTTAGTAACTTCTGTACTTTCTTGTGTATTTTCAAAAAGTTTCTTTTGGATAATTTTTGATATAAAAAAATTAGTGATAGAATTTAAATACAGACTGTGGATAAAATAATAGTATTGCTAAATAAATACCGCTGTTAAGTGTCCTGATTTGAAAAATTGATATGTGGCTTTATAAGAGGATATACTTATTTTTAGAAAATACACAGTGAGGTATTTAAGGATAAGGAGCACAGTATTTCCAATTTACTCATAAATGTCCCCAAAAATAATTATAAGAAAATGGATTGATAAATCTGGGTAAAGGATATATAGGAATTCCTTATGACTTTTTTTCTAAGTTTGAAGTTCTATGAAAATAAATGAAAGAAATACGCTGATATTAAGAAAAAGTTGTGAAATAATTTTCTTCACTTCAAACTAGCATTTGTAAAACATTTATTAAGCCATAAGTAATGTAAAGTTTAGTGAAGCAATAAAAAGATTTTTTTCCCCCTTAAACTGTTCCAGGTTTCAGGCTAAAGTGAAATTTTCTCATTGACAACATTTTCTAATATGTTCAGTGCTTTAGGGAGATTCAGCACTTTGAGGGAGAAAGTACTCATTAGGTTACTCCACAGAACCATAGTGTATCAGAAAAGATTAAGACAAAAGCTGGGATAGAAGTCAGAGTAAAGCTCAAGTTTTGGAACAGGTTATTATTGCCTCTTTACTCTGCTGCAGTACATAAGGTCCTGGGTGTCTGTGTACCATATAGTATAGGGTTTTATTAGTCTAGTTCCATATCATACATTTTCTACTTTTCATTCCACTTTGCAACTTCTCTTTTTGATATTAATACAATTAAATGAATTATACTTCAAACATTCTAAAATATAAATGAGAACTTACAGATATAATTATCTATCTCATCCTTTTCTTAAACTTTGTAGGATCCCTTAGCTTTTCAATATAACAGTGAAAATATTCTCTCCATTTTTTCCCCTACTACTAGTTTAAGGTTAGTCTATGTAATTAGCTTCTTATTTTATCTTTTTTTTTTTTTGGTAATTTTAAGAAATAACAAAAATATTTCTATCAGTCATGTAACCAGCTCTTTGCAATTCTTTCAATGAATCACCTTCTTCAAATATATATATATATATATATTCAAACTATTTGAATGAAAAATCAACATTTTTATTCTTTTACATAAGGTCAAACAACATGTTTGATAGATATTTTTCTTTTAAATTAATGAAGGTGACTGGTTTTTATGGGACCAGGACAAGCCCAAGACAATTTATACTATTCCAGTGATAAATATATGTTTATATTATTTAGAATGAGTTAGAACTTTTCACATCTTTTTCTAGTAGAAAATTAGCCAGCTGCTATATGCTCAACACATGCCTTTTAAAATATCACTAAGTTATCCACTATATTGTAGCACTGATAATTTTGCTATGATAATGGATAATTAATGAAGGACACAGAAAACATAATAAGGAACTGACTTAAAATTTAATTTTTTTTTTTTAAATTTAATTTTTAATAAACCTAAACATTCAAAATACCTTAAATGTCATAAAGTCCCTTCCTTTATTAGGACCATTGTGGTTACTGTCATAACAAAAAAACAGTAAAAAATGCATAATTCTATTTTCTGCTGAAAAAGCAAACAGACCTGAATCATCAATCTTTTAGTGTGTTTGACTTTCTAGATGGGTGATTATCTAGTTTATTCCCACCCTCTGGGGTATTCCCAGCAGTTTTGGTCTGAAAAAGTATTTATTTCCTGTCTCAATTCCTCCCACTATAGTTTTATGATACTTATTCTTCTTCAGTAGAAATGGTGAACATGTGGTCAGCATTATCATCCATTTGCCATCAATGCATGCTCAGATCCACCCTCAGGTTAGTGTTCTATCCTGGGCTAGATAGTTCTGATCACCTTAACATGGAGAACATCCTGTTTCTCTTCATGAAAATGCCTGAGGCTTTTTTCCTATATTTTAGTGATTCTTAACATTTTTTTTTTTTTTTTTGGATCACACACCCTTTTGAGAATCTGATGGAAGCCATGGAGCTTCTCTCCAGGCAGATGGGCACAAGTGTTCAAGACTTTGTGTTCTGTTTCAGGATCTACTGTACCTCGTAGCCTATATGTGCCCCCTTTAGGAGAGCAGTTATTGAGATAAGAATATCCTCAGATGGTTGTTTAGATAGTGGGTTCCTCAGAACAACTCTCTGAGATGTTAACTAGAGGAAAGCTAGCATCATGTGCATGTTAACAAACTCTAGGTGACAGTGATGTTTGAAGACTGCTCACTGCTCCACCCTCTGAGAAAGACTCCTCTAGAGTCTAGGAGCTTCAGATGAAAAATCTCCATGCTCTGTCCTCTCCAGGTTTTGTGTTTCTTAGCTCCTAGGGTAATTTAAACTTAGAGAACTTATATACCTTATTTAGTTTACAAGATGTTACAACACGTTGTGTTACAAAGGCTCCCCAGATAATTTTCTTTTTTTAAAAAAAGATCTTATGTATTTATTCATGAGAGACACAGAGAGAGGCAGAGACAAAGGCAGAGGAGAAGCAGGCTCCATGTAGGAGCCGATGTGGGCCTCGATCCCAGAACTCCAGGATCACGTCCTGAGCTGATGGCAGACACTCAACTGCTGACCCACCAGGTGTCTGATAATTTTCTTTTATATGCAAAAAGTTCATGCAAATACCCAGCATAAGTATTTATGAAAACCCAATCACGTACACTGAAGTCCCATTTCCTTTCTGAAGTCTTCTGTGAAATTTTTAGCTCATAATAGTCTACATTTATTGACTGTACCACTTATTTGGCAAGTGCATTATGTTTTAAGCATTCGAGGCATTCCATTAATTGCTATTTAAGGGAAGCATATGATTATCTTATTTCTCCCATTTTCTAACTGAGATGAAATTGATATAAAACATATTAGCTTCAAACAGTATAATGATTTGATATTTGTATACACCGTGAAATAATCACCATGTCTAGTTAATAACATCTATCACCATTCATAGTTACCAATTTTTTTCTTCTATTGAGAACTTTTAAGATCTACCCTCTTAGCAACATGATGATTATAGTTAATCATACTATATTGTATATTGTTTTTCATATTTTGATCATGGGCTTTCAAGGACACAGATCTAGTATAGAGTATAACTACTAATTTTTCAGCCCAGTGTCCCAGGAAATGAGGAACTTAATAAATCTTTGTTGGTTGATAAATTCATGATTAAAGGAAAAAATGTTCCTCTGAAATCAGTAATTCTCCTTAAAAGTCTATGACAATGTACTCTTTGGCCAATGATATCCAGTGAGTCATTTCTACACGACACAGGTCTCAGACATATCTGATCTAAGATTACATCTCAACCGTAATACTCACTTGTGATCTTGGGCAAGTTAGTGAATGCCTCAAAAAGGCTGTTTTTTTTTTTTTTTTTTTTTAAGATTCTATTTATTTATTCATGAGAGACAGAGTGAGAGAGAGAGAGAGAGAGAGAGAGAGAGGCAGGGAGAGAAGCAGGCTCCATGCAGGGAGCCTGATGTGGGACTTGGTACCGGGACTCCAGGATCACGCTCTGGGCCACAGGCAGGCAGGCTCTCAACCACTGAGCCACCAAGGCATCCAAAAAGGCTGTTTTCCCATTTATAAGATAGGGATAATAAGAGAATTTCCTTCATAGAATTGTTGTATTAAAATAAATTAATAGAAACAAAATGCATAGCATAGTGCTAGAATATGGCAGGTATTAAGAATTATTTGATTTCTTGGTGATGTTGGCCTTTTATAGCATATGGTAGGTAAAATTCTAAGATACCCCCAAGATTCTTGCCCCACTGGTGTACTATCTTAGAATAATACATGCACTTTGAGTGTGAGTAAGACTGTGAATATATTCTAATTCAGTACCATGATTAGACTGTGTAATATGACAAGAGTTAAAGAGTTTTTCCAAATCTAATTAAGGTTTCAAATCTGCTGACTTTGATTTAATCAAATGGAGGATTTTCCTGGGTGGGCTTGAATTATTTAGAAGAGTTTTCAAAGGAAATGAGCCTTTCTAGAAATCAGAAATTAGAAGAGTAAAAGGGCCTAAGACAGGGGTCACATGGCAGGGAACTACTGGCAGCCTTTAGGAGCTAAGAGGGATTGCTGGCCTATAGCCAGCAAGAAAGTCAGGGCTCAATCTTACAACCACTGAAAAAACAGGAATTTCTATCCTATAATAACAGAAAACTAAATTCTTCCAACAACCTTGAAACATCCTTGGGAGAAGACCCCCAACTCTGATGAGACCAGAGCAGGGCTGATACCATGATTTCAACCTTGGAGGATCATGAGCAGAGTAGAAAGCTAGCAATAGAAGGCTAATACAGGGTATCCCTGGGTGGTTTAGTGGCTTAGCGCCTGCCTTTGGCCCAGAGCATGATCCTGGAGTCCTGGGATCGCGTCCCACATCGGGTTCCTTGCATGGAGCCTGCTTCTCCCTCTGCCTGTGTCTCTGCCTCTCTCTCTGTGTGTCTCTCGTGAATAAATAAAATCTTTAAAAAATAAGAGAAAAGAAAGCTAATATATTACATATCAAGCTTTTGAATGATGATTAAATTTGGGTAAATCACAAATTATACCTTGAGGTTTTCAAATCCAAATAAAAAAACTTAGAAATAACAGAAAGAAATAGGTAAATGGACCACTTTCTCTTTCTGTATGCTTCCTTTAAGATTTCTTTTTTTTTAAAAGATTTTATTTATTTATTCATGAGAGACAGAAAAGGCAGAGACACAGTCAGAAGGAGAAGCAGGATCCTCCTAGGGAACCCGATGCAGGACTCGATCCCTGGACCCCAGAATCATACCCTGAGCCCAAGGCAGATGCTCAACCGCTGAACCACCCAGGCATCCCTCCTTTAAGATTTTTATTATGATTTGGCATTATAAGCTGGTCTTTCTAATGCCATAGCTGAGTATATGTTAGTCATTTATTGTACACAACATCATAGAATTCTATTAGGAAACAATTTATGGTCACCTTTTTCTGTGGTACATAAAGATATTTTGAAGCATTTTTGTATGCTTAATATATTTGCATAATTTTCAGAATAAAATATATTTCTGAAAGCTCTTCTAGAATAAAATCATGACATTTCTTTGCTGGGTGTACAAACACAGTCTGTACTTAAAGGTTCTATTCTCTCTCAGTGTAATACAGTTAATAAAATTTCTAAGTATGAGTCATTACATATTATTAACCATGAAAAACAAACAAAAAAGAAAAACAAACTCAAGAGTTAAATTTTTGCTTTGCCATCTCAGTGACTGGCATTTAAAAGGGGAAAAATAATCAGCCAATGGTACAGCTAGAGTCTGTCTTCCACATTAAACTAAAATAAATTGAGATTGGGAAGTGTTGATTAAGCTTTATGAAGCTCTCTGAGAAGCCACCATCTTTTAGGAGGACAAAAAGCAAGGAAATGTTAGAATGCCTATGGCAGAATGCCTATTTAGTGAAGTATCTCTGGGTCCTTTGCCTATGTAAATTAAGATATGCATCACCCCCATGGTAGAGTAGCTGTGATTTTAACCAAGTCTTTTGAAAAGGTAGAGTGTATGAGTATATTTTAGAGCTGTGGCTACATATTTTGGCTACTACTAACTTAAAAATTCCCTTCAGTGCAGCAATTTAGTAAAGAAAAGCATTTACTGTGTTTGACTTCACTGAAGAATAACATCTGAGACTACTGAGAAGTGCCTCCCCAGAGAACCTAATGTATAGTTAGGCTATAATTTAGGTATAAAGGTAGCCCCTCATTCTATTTGCTCCTGCCATATCAGATACTGAATGTCCAGCAAAATGAATGAGAATGCAAAGGATACCATTAAAGGAAGACCACAGAAGCCCTAAAGAATTGCACTATGTCCTTTATCCTAATTATGAAGAAAAAAATCCAAAATATCATAGAAAAATTGAGCTAGAACTAGTTTTATAAAGAGCTTCTAATTTAGCTCAGTTTTGATTCCGACCATTTAAAGTGTCTGGGTGGGTATCATTTTCTTTGTTTTTACGTTATAACTGACAACTGTCATTTCAGGGTATTTTCTCAAATATTTTTGCTAAGAGTTAATTAACAGACATACGAAAACACTGTGGGATGTTTTTGCTTTTTTACCATCAGGCCATATTTTTTTTCCCAAAACATACAACTAATCATTGATAGAAAATGGTCATAAACAATCCCAGGTATCACTAAAATCTCATGGAGGAACAAATAAGGGGAAGATAATGAGAATTTCATTGCTAAAGAAAAATATTAAACAGCATACAGAAATAGGGAGAGCTATGAATAATATATTTTAAAAATAAAAGCATAATTAGCTATAATCCTGAAAGCAATATTATTCTTTCTATTTAAGTGTTTTATAGGAAGATTATCACTTAGCTGAGGCGTGTTAGACTTAGTTTTAAAAATTTGACAGATATCGGTTCAAGTAGTTTTTTCCTTTCATAAAGATTTTATTTATTTATTTATTTGAGAGAGAGTGAGAGAGAGAGAAAGACCACTTGAGCATGGGGTGGGGGCAGAGGGAAAAGGAGAAGCAGACTCCCCACTGAGCAGGGAGCTCTGATGCAGGGCTCATTCCTAGGACCCTGAGATCATGACCGGAGCTGCAGGCAGATGCTTAACTGACTGATCCACCCAGATGCCCTGGTTCAGGTAGTTTTTAAAATATATTATTTGTCTAGATTAGATGTAGAGACTACTACTATTGAATTAGAATTTTACTGAAACAAGACAACAGATGTGGCTAATCATACTGATATGGAAACCTTGTAGAAAAAGAAGGAAAAAATTGGTAATCAATCCTGAGAACATATGTATGAGATTGAAAGATAGAAAGCCTTTAAGTGCATTTCCTTAAGTTATCTCATTATATAAATAATTTGGGAGCATTTTCTATCCAGAGAAATGAAATGGACAACCTGCAATAGACCATTGTAGTTTTCATTACCATCTCGAGCTGAATTCTACTATAGCTCCAGGATTCTATTCAGCTCATTCAACTATATTAGAATCTCAAAGATTTTAAACGTTGCATTGGGAGTTTCTGCATATCCACAGAAACAGAATGTGCAACAGCCAGTTCAATTGTTTACAGCACCTTCCAAATTGAATCCTGGGGACTGGCGAAGCAGCATAAATGTTTGAATCTGGCCTGATATAAGTGTGAAGTATGGAGTGCTGCCCTGATTGATGTATTAACATTTTTAAAAAGATAATTAAAAATTCTACCAAACAGGGATCCCTGGGTGGCGCAGCGGTTTGGCGCCTGCCTTTGGCCCAGGGCGCGATCCTGGAGACCCGGGATCGAATCCCACGTCAGGCTCCCGGTGCATGGAGCCTGCTTCTCCCTCTGCCTGTATCTCTGCCTCTCTCTCTCTCTGTGACTATCATAAATAAATTTAAAAAAAATTAAAAAAAAATTCTACCAAACAAAATGCACCAAATCTGGTGTGCAGGTTACTCTGTTCTACCACCTTTTTTGAAGGGGGAGATGGATCACATTTTCTGTCATAGCCACTCTTCTAGTTCATGTTCTCAGTGTTTTGAGGGACACTGGCCTTCTTTCAATTCTTCAAATGTATTATGGACCTGCTACATATTCCGATTCCTGATCAGAATCCTGACTCCTTGTCCTTCAGAGAACTCAGCTGAAATAACACCTCCTCAGGTAGACCTTCTCTGACCACCTGAGCTCCTCCTCTTATTCTTCATCCTGTTGCTTTCCTCTGTTGTATTTACCATAATGCATACTTATATATTCTTCATAGCCTATAAATTCCATGAGGAAGGGGCCAGTGTTCATCCAGTACCCAGTGCTGTGTGTGACACATAGTAGGTACTCAGTAAATATTTGTTGAATGAATGAATGAATGAATGAATGAATGCTCTAAGAATTCAGGGACCTACCATGGACATCACAGGTTTGCAGTGAATGAAACAGATGAGCAGAAAGCAGAGATGAGAGCTAGAAAGAGAGCTAGAAAGGCTTCCTCAAAACTTTCAATGTCTAGTTTCATTCCCTAGAGTGGGGGGCAGTTACTTTTCAGTTTCTAAGCTGCCTGTGATCCTTCCAACAAAACATCAGTTGCTAAGGTGACTGCAAATTAGTTTCTGTTGTGGGAAATAAACACCGATTAATTCAACAGGATTTGAGGGGCAGGTAGCTCAATTTTGGACTTGGGGAATTTTTGGTACCTATGAAAAAGTTCCATGAGTACATTAAGTGGGAAGATAGGAGTCAACTGTTAGGATATGGTTCTCTCGAAGGTTCTACTTAAATACTTAAATACTTAAATCAGTCATGCTATCTTTGGTAAAATTGGTTGAAAGTATTTTGTGCTCTCAACATTTTTCATAAATGGAAACATGATCAAATTTTGTTTAAATTGAGATTTGGCAAAAAGTTTATCTTTACTAATATATTTCCTATTTTGATCTCTATGTAATTCAATGTATTTATCTGTATTTAACTACAGGAAAATTAGATGCAAACTTAGTACCCAATGGTAATCAATTTATTTTAAGTGCTTAATGGACTTCACTTTTTCTTATTCCTTTTAAACAATTTGTATTGTTTTATCCCCCCATTGTCCTGTTTTTAAAGTATACTCAAACTTTAAGACAACTCTAAAGGTATATGTCTTCATTATTATTTAAGTGGTATAACAGAGAATGGGAATACTAAATATTAGTGTCCCTTTATAAATCAACTTAGTTCAACTTCTCTCTCCATTTATAATCAATCAGGAAGGATTCAATAAAAAATAGCTCAATATTAGTGACAAAAATTCTATTTTATTAAAAAAATGACAAGTGATTTGGTCTTAAAACTCACTGTAGTCTTATAAAGAGTGAAGTTTCAGATATGTTTTGAGTTTATAATTTGTACCTATGATTGGCATGTAAATTCACTCCACTGGGCTGAACAATAGATACAAATTGGATTATAAACTCCAAAGTAACAAAATCAAATTTTGGCTTTGTAAATGAAAGATGAAACTGAGCACTGAGCAGGGATTCTCTTTAAGATAAAAGGGCAATGGAATTGAAACTAAGCTATAGAAATTGGAAAAAGATACATTCCCTGCTGTATTTGCTTTAAAAATTGACTTTAGAACAGTCCATCACGTAGTTTTACAATTAAAAAAATCAGTTGCTGGTATATTGTGTTTTATATTCTTTTTGTATATGTTAATATATGGGCTAGAGGGCATCTCAAGGTTGACATATGTATAATAACATATGAAAACAGTTTGGCAGAGTGCAGGTTAAGTTTCATTCCATCCATTTGTCCATCCACAAATACCAAGCTTACTGTGTGGCTACAACTAGCCACCCTTTCTTAAAGGGGTTGGCCTGTGACCATCCATTGTAAACTGGGTCTCTGAACTTCTAATTAATCCCTATAATCTGCTACATGGCATTAGAAGAGTTTCTGCTGTTTTTGCTTTCTGAAAAGTTTATTGGTTAGCATGTTAAAATTCACTTTAGTGGTCGATTTGGGATTATAAAAATACTATGAAGTAATTATATAAATTTGGAAAATATAGAAAATTGCAGTAGAGAAAAAAATACCCATACCTGATAAACACGTGACAATCATTGTTGCCATTTTGATGTATTTACCTCTCAGTCTTTCTTATATAAATACTATAATATATATACACACACATACATTTGGGATCATCCTGTACTAGTTTTTTGTCAAGTTTTGATTATATTGTGAGGTTTTTTCCATTCTAAAAGTTTTTTTTTAAGATTTTATTTATTTATTCATGAGAGACACACAGAGAAAGAGAGAGGCAGAGACACAGGCAGAGGGAGAAACAGGCTCCATGAAGCAAGCCTGATGTGGGACTCAATTCCTGGACCCCAGGATCACACCCTGGGCTGAAGGCGGGGCTAAACTGCTGAGCCATCAGGCTGCCCCATTCTAAAATTTTTTAAAAATAAAACGTTAGTAATTACAAAACAGTCTATCAAACTGTTAAACCTACTATATTTAGTCTTTTTTGTTGGTTATCTGTACTTTTTTCCATTAATGGTCTATTATTATTAGAACTGGTAATTAATAATATTCACATATAGTAATTACTATCTGACTTCCAAATTTTAAATTTTGATAGAAATTAAAACTAAACAAAACAGAGACTGCATTAAAAAAATGGCAGAGTAGAGAGAAACTGGAAAATTTGCAGCAAAACTTACTTCAATCATGCTAATCATGACAACACATTTGGAATATATTTCTCCATTAAAAGACACTAACTTTTAACTTGGTTATAAAATCCAACTATATCCTGCTTACATTGATAAGAAACTAAATAAAATGCAGAAGTGGATAAATAAAACAGATAAAAGATAGTCTGATACCAAATAAAATGGAAGAAAGGTTGAAAATTTAAATCAAGTGATATAGAGTCTCCTTTTTCCACATCCGAGTTGAGGCTGTAGGTTATAAAAAAAAAAAAAAAAAAAAGTCTTCAGTTTTATGGGCAAGTATGGCACATGTATTTTAAAAATTTATTTACAAATCTCTTGGTATTAGTGAATTTCACATATTTTATGACTTTTTCCACCCCTTTAATGATTTGCTTTCCATTTTCTTTGCATACTTTCCTATCAGTTTCACTCACTTTTTGAAGGAATTTTAAAACACTTTATATGGTTGTGTCATTAATAACTTGTCATACAGGGATGCCTGGGTGTCTCAGCGGTTGAGTGTCTGCCTTAGGCTCAGGGTGTGATCCCAGAGTCTGGGGATCAAGTCCCACATCGGGCTCTTTTCATGGAGCCTGCTTCTCCCTCTGCCTGTGTCTCTGCCTCTCTCTCTCTCTCTCTGTCGTCTGTCATGAATAAATAAGTAAAATTAAAAAAAAAATTGTCATACAGATTACAATTCCATCTTTGTCTGTAAGTTTTTATCTATGGAATTATATTTTTTAACATATAGAAGATCTCATGAGTTTGTGGTCCAACCCACCTGTTTTACACTTTGTGATTTTTTTCTTTTGTTCTTTTCCTTAGAATGGCCTGAGATACATGTTCATTTTTCTCTAATTGTCTTTCATCAGTCTCTTAATAGGAAGTTGAGATAAGACTCACCAAGCTCTTTGGCAATGGCATGGCCTGAATGACCATTTCTTTATAAAGGGAGACTTAGCCAGGAGGAGCTTGTGGCAAATCTTCCCACAGCCTTCCTCCAACTGCGAAACAGCAAAGATATTTATGTCACTGTGAATCTCTACACCTGTGGTCAGTGATTTCATGCTGCTCATGGCTCATTTCATGCAGAGCAGCAGGAAAGGCTGCTGTGCAGCTTTCCCAGGGCTGAACATGAACTCATCTTCTCGTGAGCTGTTCCACACTCTCCCTGGCCTGCCAGAGAAGGGCTGGAAACATGCTGCATGGTACTGCTGTCTGGGCTTTCTCTGTAGGCTGCTTCGTGCACGAGGTTGGACCTGCTGCGTGTTAAATTGGTGGAACTGAAAGAATAAAATGCCCATGAGATAATGTATCTTGGCTTACTTTGTAAACTGGGAGGCCCTGACATTATTATTAGGAAAAAAGGCACCTATTCGGCTCCTCAGTAAAATGTGACTTTCATGTATGCCATTGTTTTTTTAGGTCACAGAGCCTAAAAATCCTGTCCTCTTGCCAAGTGTAGAGTGCTAGTTTGTTAAATTTAGACTTAGAAGGGTGAGGTAATTTCAACGGTAAATATTAAAAGAATTTGAACTATGCACTGTAAATTCTGCTTCTAGATGCACAGGCTCAAAATGAAGCAAACATTGGTTAAGAATTTGCATTTGCCAGAAACTTATTGTGGTAGCTCCTCGTACTGACATTATACTGAACTGAGAAATCCAGGTCTGAAGATCTTGTCTACTGGATTTCGATGATGTTTTGCCAAAGAAATGATAGAAGCCCTATCTTTGGGGCAGCTGATGTTAGGCTGGCCAGGACCTTGAGAACATGTTTTTAAAAGACCCTATGCTGGCAAGAGGTATAGAGATGACTTCATGGGACTTCTGAGTCTGGAATTTTTTTGCTTCTATTACCAATTATTTTTGCTAGATTTTTGACACAGTGTTTTTAATTTTAAAAATCTAAATAAAAATAACTGTCAACTTCCTGAAGTTAAGCCTTAGTCCTGCTGCTAGTGTGGGACCGACCTCATATCACCCCTCTTTCATCATCAGACAAGGGTGGGGATTGGAATAAACACAAAGAGCTTCCCTGCTACACTTCATGCATTTCTCTTGCAAAAAGTGAAGAACAGGTAGGGGCTAAATAAATGAGCCCACTTTCTTTCCCCTTGTTTCAAACAACAACAACAACAAAACAAAACAAAACAAAAAAAAACGAAAAACCCACAAAACCAAAAACCAAAACAACAACAGCAAAAAACCATACCCAAAACAGCAACAACAACAACAAAACCCTGCTACAAAAGAACTCTGAAAATACATATGGAAGAGAATGCCATATTCTGAGAAATTTTTTGACCATAATCTCTCAGGCAATCTAGTAGTATATATTAATAGCTCATTCTAGGAAGATGCCAGGCATCATGGTAGGTGTCTTATGATAGGGCAATCCTATGCATCCTATATTTCCCAGGGAAGTCCCTGGATTCTTTCTGTTATCCTGATGTAATTATTAATAACGTCTCTATTCAGTCACAAAAATATACCAGTTTGAACAATAATTTATGTAGTCATATTATTTATGTGACTTATCTTTTAGTAAAACTATGAGAAAGATGGTATTATTATGATCTCCATTTTGCAGATGAGTTACTGATTTATAGAGAAGTAATTTATCTGAAACCACACAGTTTGTAAATGGTAGAGGCTGGAAATCAAGCCCAGGCAGTCTGGCCTCAGAGCTTTTCAGGGTGGGTCCCTAAGATCTGTCCTGAAGCTCAGTGACTTCTAATTTACAGTATACTCCTAGAGTGGAGAAGAATCTAGATTCAGACTTGGGTTCTCTTCATCAGGATAAACTGCTGTATGTGCTTTCATGCTCTTCTCTCAGAGAGCCGTAAAGTGAGAGGACAAGCTCTCTGAAGCTCAAGTCTGCCAGCCCCCAGACAAGAAAGTGCAGAACAGAAATGGAAATTCTCCCATTTGATCCTAGCAACTTCCAGGATGCAAGGAAAAAGACCCTAATCTTATGGTACAGACTCCTTGGGAATGGTTATGTAGCTTATGGGAACTCTACTCTTGAAGCATTAGTAGGCTGACTTGGATTAAAAGGTAGAGTTTGCACTCTCTGGCTGATAGTTAGGGCACCCAGCCAGTCCAACATGAGGACAATGTGTGTTAATTTATAGAACATATTTCCTTTTGAAGTTTATGTTTTACATAGCAGGATAGGTAGTGCTACTTTTTGTTGATATCTAACGCCTGGATGCAGAAAACTCTTTTGAGTATATAGAAAAATAAACGGAGAGTACTAAGCAATTGCATCTAAAAAATGTCAGTAATTATTATGTCAGTTATTATTATTTTTGATCCTTAAAGTTTCCAGTGCCTTAAAAATGAAGAGCATAATAATTTAATGTAATAGTTTCCATTTTGTGTGTTTTTGCCCAAGACAACCACATTTGTATTATTCCTCACTCAACAAAGGATTTGAAGTAAGCCATAATTAATTAACTCCTCTGTTTTATGGACAGGAAAATGAAGAAGTTTAGTGATCTACTAGAAGTCACACAGGTCAATCATTTGGAATTTGAATTAGAATGTGCATGCTCTTCTCCCAATCACAGCACTGGCTGATCCCATACAATTATGTTTTGTTATATTTAAAAAGTCACCCCTGAGTATTCAAAGCAAGTAATTGGTCCCAATAACTTAATGGGCTGGAATCAGCCATTTCTGGATCTATTTGACCTCTCCTCTGGGTTTTCAGGTGTGCCATCTCATTAAGGCCTTATAACACTGTGTGAGGGAAAATTCACTACAAGAAAAGGAGTTTGTGGAATTGCCCTGATTGCTAACTATGAGAGCAAATGGCTTTTTCCTGGGCATACTTCTCTGGCTCTAGAATGCTGCTCACCATGAGGCTTCCCTAAGTGGTCTTCAAATAAGTATACACATAACCTGCCAACTTGAGCACTTTCTAAGGTGGAGCACCTACGAGTTACTTTGACTATAAACTCCTACATTTTCAATCCCTATACATACCCTTTCCTGAGACTGACAGGCCTTTGAATTTGTCTTTTGTATGCCAAGTTCTTCTCTAACTGCTTTTCCAAAGACCCTTATCACATTTTCCAAAAGAATAAATGAACAAACAAAGCACAAAAGCCCACCTGTCACCCATCTCTAGTGCATCCTTTGGAATATAAAGAAACTTCCTGGCTCCAAATATTGGTGTGGTGTTGGTAGAATGATTATAATGATTGACTAATGAATCTTTTTGCAAGTCAGGTGGAGTCCTTCTTTGCTTTTCACAAAACTGTAGGAGGATCTAAACAAGTTAAGCTGAAAAATGATTAGACATATTCTTATTTAAGGATCAATCATCATGTGATTTTTTACTTATAAATAGGGAAGAATTCAAAGAACTAAGGGAAATAACTATAATAAAACTCCTCTACTCTATTTTCTAATGTAAATAAATTTTCTCAGTATTTCAGTCAGAAAAACCAAAAATATGAGTAGAATTGATGCTGAACTCTGTTACTTCCATCAATATATAATCTCTGCCTATGGATATATAAACTAATTAGATCAAGAAAAACAGAAAAATAAACAGAAAAATAAAACCCCACAAACAAAATACCTCATCCATCTCATTCAGAAAGGCATTTGTAATAGAATTTTACTTTAGAATTTCTAATTGTTAAATTTCTACCTATTATTTAAGGAGGGATGGCTAGCTGATCACGTGATCTTTTTGTGCCTTCATTTTCTCATGTTTACAATGAAGGAATTGGATGACATCCATTTACTATTTTAGCTGCTTAGCTCTTTCTCTGGTGGAATTTTAGGTGGAGAATAAAAAGCAGAGTTGCTTTGGTGGAAATTGGCCATGGCTAAGCAATTGCATCTAAAAAATGTCAGTAATTATTATGTCAGTTATTATTATTATTATTATTATTTTTGATCCTTAAAGTTTCCAGTGCCTTAAAAATGAGGAGCATAATAATTTAATGTAATAGTTTCCATTTTGTGTGTTTTTGCCCAAGACAACCACATTTGTATTATTCCTCACTCAACAAAGGATTTGAAGTAAGCCATAATTAATTAATTAACCCCCACCGCCTCCTACTCCCTCACTGCCATGGTAACCTTTGAGGAGCAGTAGAAGAATTCCTCCACTGGACCAAAAGACTCCACTTGGAGATCAGAGGTTCAACTAGGCCCTTCTTAACTCAAAACCTGTAACTAAAAAGAAACAAATATTTCTAGTCTTCAACTTCATGTGGTACTACAATCTTAAATCAGAACATGTTTATCTAGTACTTGGTGGTGTTTGACATGTGAGAACAAGAAGTAGGATTTAGTAGACTCTGGGGTGGGAAGTTTGCTTTGGGTGACAGCGGATATTCTAAATGTTGACCACTTTGGAGTCTTCTACTTATATCTAGGGAACACGGGGCTTGCTTTTGGTTAACCTTATTGGATTTGCCAATGATTCATTACAAGAAGTGTGCAGTTTGATTAACCAATTTAATCCATCTAAAACTTTTATAATAATATAACCTAGCCAAAATGTTACTTTGAATGTTCTAACTTTAATTGAACCACTTGCTGCTCTGTCTCCAGTGCACAATGAGACAAGACTGCACACCACATGAGTACTATGATTTACCTGGAGATTTATGTCAGTGTTAGAGACTGAATGATAACAAAGTACTTTTAGGCCTCTTGTTTCTATATTTAAGGGTAATAACATTTTTTAGGGGATTCCCATAATTCTCAATTCTACGCCTCCTTCAACTAGGAAAGGTGGAGAGGGAAAAGAGGAAATCTGGTAGAAAAGAAAGAATGGAATCTTTTCAACTACTGAATTTTCCAGTTTGTTTCTTGAGATTCTCAGTTTGTTGACCATTTAAAATACCCAGCTTAGGAAATGGACAGTAGAAGACAATTATTCTGGAGGCTAAAGATATTCACTCTTTGTCATAGAAAGTTTCCCAGGGGAATAATTTAAGGTTAAGATTTGTGGTTAGGAAAAAAAAGAAAAAGATTTGTGGTTAGGGTATTAAGATGAAAAGATCAAAGTAAAAAAAATTTAAGAGGTTGATCTTAGAATTCATTCAGACCATCTGACTAGATAAACCCTCTGCAGACTGAAGCCTTGCCGAAGACCTTATTAAGTCAAGTTAATGGGAAATGCAAAGCTAATGCAGTTCTTTATCTTTGTAACTCAATTGAGATGTAAAGACCATGAACAGTGTTTAAATATTATTACAATGACAAGTACATTCAAGAGGGCCTATCCAGGAGCTAATCTGTCCCAAACTTCCACATGCTGCTGATGGACCAGTGCTTTAAATAGGGCAAATAGGCAATTCAGTTTCAATCACTAAAAATCTTATCTTCTAGAGAGATCAGACTGGCAACATAATTAAATGCAATGATTTGCTTTAGAACACAATTATAGAGTTCATCATTTGTTGCACTTTAGCTAAATACAACACTATGTCAAAACGTGAGGTAAAATCTTTTTTATTTTTCCCAGTACAGAATATTTAATTAGCTTTGTTTCTCAAAATAATGACTTGATTAGACAGTGTTCACTAAATAGTGTACTAGGTGGTTTCATTTTCTCTTAAAGACAAATTAATGAAGAAATTTGTCAATTTGATCAAGGTTGGCAGATTTTAGTATCTTTAAAATTTCTATTTACTATAAACAAGAACTTCCATTTGGGCTAAATACACATAAGAAAATGAGATGTGGGACATGGGGCAATCCAGGAAAGGTATTTAGATAAGTACAGTATCTGGATGGATTAAAGATGGCAAACAACTACTTGAAATATTTAAAAATACACTTTAATCTGTATCTGCTTCTACTTCTTTCTACAGAAAAAATAATTAGAAGTGTATAATACAAATATTTGGAGGAAGAAGGTATAAGAATGTGCATAAAGTTAACAAACACAGCCCCAAAATGATATGTAAGCTCAAAATGTAATCTTGAAATGTATTCCTCAAAATTAAATAAGTATTATACCTGTATGTTAAACATCATAAATATAAAGCAAGTCCTTCCTGAGATTCTCAACCAGATTTAAGAAAATTTCTTTTAACACCAAAAGCCATTAACAGAGTGTTAACACTCTGCCACCTACTGGACAATTTGTCAACTCCCAAGAAATGTACTCAAGAGCTTGAAATATGTATTTCAACAGTGAGGCTTCTGAAAGCCTTAGGTAGGAAATAAAGCTCTGGCCTATATACAGGCAAACTTTTCCAACTCATTTGACAACAGGCTATTTCCCCATTTGTTGCTGAAGGCTGTTTGCTAACGTGATTCATGTGCTCAGAATCAGCCCTTTAACTGTCAAACAACAACAACAACAACAACAACAACAACAACAACAACACAACAACAACAGCAACAATAACCTCCTGCAGTAGTTTTTGGTGCCAGGTAGTTTAGCATCCATTCCCACACAAGCAAGAACAACTTCATGGGCCAGAAGTGACAGCGAAAGTAAAGAGGAATTTGGCAAAAGCTTGTAGGTGCTTCTATCCCCTCACCCTTTGGGATAAACAAATACAGAACTATCCATGTGGAGTGGTATCTCCTAGATGGAAGGGACAGGAGGTACCAGCACCTTTGCTTTCAGCAAAGTGTACTAAATTCTACAATATTTACCTTTATTTCACAAATACAAGTATAAAATTAAATGATGGAGATATGGCATATGAAGTCAACCCAAGTAGAAATTACATAATTTGGCAAGTCTGACTGAAACAAGTGCTTAATACAGATAATACAAATTTAAAAAAAAGGCCAGCCAGCAGTGATGTGGATACTACTAATAATAGAATAGGGCATTATATTTAAATAATTACACTGAAATCAAAGAACATCAAAGTTACAAAGGATATAGAGAGCCTGTGGACCTCACTTCTACAAAGAAGTCAATGAAGCCTCCAGATGTTAAGTGATAGGAACAGTTCAATGCAGAAAATGGCTGTGTCAAACCCTAGCTTTGTCATTTTCCAGCTGGGTGGTCTTGGCCATTGTTAATTAGCCTCTTGGAGTTTTAATTCCCTCATTTGTACAAGGTAAATGTATTATCTAATTTGCAAAATGGCTATGAAGACTAAATGAGATAACATACTCAGCTCAATTTCTCAAAGCCAAACAGGTACTCAATAAACATGTGACCCAAAGTCACAAAACCCATTGGCAGAGCTGGAGCTAGAATCCAGGTGTCCTGATTGTTGATTTGATGCCTTTCGCAAGGTTGCACGGTTTCAGGGCTTACATTTAAGTAATTTTAAAACTAAGATTCAGCTCCATTGTTATGTATGTGATTAGGCATGTAAGTAGGACTTCAACTAAACCAAGGTTAAGGCTACACCTTTTTTAATCAATTGATTGGCTATATTTCATTCAGCCCCATCTTTGGAAAGTCACTTTCACAGCCTAAAGTATGGGTCAATCAAATTTGATATTAATTCTTTATATTAAACCACATCTTTGTAATTATCTCTCTCTGTTTCCATCCTCTTAGGAGGATATAACTAGATTAATTTCAAAATTAATCTTTGATAATTAGCATTATCTTCATATATGTAGTACAACACATTAACAGATTGTTATATCAAAGAGAACTTGTGAATCTCAAATAACAAGCAATTGAAGGATATCATAAGAAGAAATGCTAAAGTAGAGCTCCCTTCTCTATATAGCATCCCTCCCCCAAATAAAAAGGGATTACTTTTGTCCAGTTGGACACAATGGATCATAGTCAGTGAGGATCATAGTCAGTCCTTGGGAAAAACCAAAGAAGTTCTTCCTCATTGGATGAGATAAACAGAGAATCTATTTCTACAGTAATAGCAAAATCTGTCCACCCTTTTTATCTACTAAATAGAAATACAAACCCTAACCATGTTCTTCTTTTGAAATGGATTGTATTGGTTTAGGTGGAGAAAGGTTTTTTTGTTTTGTTTTGTTTTGTTTTGTTTTTTAAAGATTTTATTTATTTATTCATGAGAGACACAGAGAAAGGGAGAGGCAGAGACATAGGCAGAGGGAGAAGCAGACTCTATGCAGGGGGTCCGACGTGGGACTCGATCCCAGAACCCCAGGATCACACCTTGAGCCGAAGGCAGACACGCTTAACCGCTGAGCCCCACCCGGGTGTCCCTTGAGGGAGAAAGTTTTTAAATAAAAGGGCTTTTCACTAAATTACAGTTGTTTTTAAAATTTACCTCTTTGTTTTTTTTTTATTTTATTTAATTATGATAGTCACAGAGAGAGAGAGAGAGGCAGAGTCATAGGCAGAGGGAGAAGCAGGCTCCATGCACCGGGAGCCCGATGTGGGATTTGATCCCAGGCCTCCAGGATCGCGCCCTGGGCCAAAGGCAGGCGCCAAACCGCTGCGCCACCCAGGGATCCCAAATTTACCTCTTTGATTATCAAATTTCTCATGGTGGAGAGATTTCACTGACGATGTTGATTGCCATTTTGTGGAAGAAGATGTAGATTCATTTGCTCCATAGAGAACACAAGTTGGGTCAAAGGTGTGACTCACAGGGAAATAGATTTTGGCTCATTATGGCAAAGGGTTTTGGGAGCTGTTCAATAAGGGGAGAACGTGGAGATACTAAGATGGGCTTGGGTACTAGGGACTGGATCTTTTAACAGGTGGGAGTTTAGTCCAGATAAGCAGTAAGATCCCTTCCCACACTAAGATTCTATGATGCTAGGTTTATAAAAATCATGTTGTAGAAAGGTATTTATGAAAATTTACTTTCTATTGTTTTTTACATAAAAAAACTTTGGAGTCATATTAGTAAAGTAGTATGGACAGAGTGTGGATCCAGACTTCCTGACAGTGTTGCCAATGATTTTTGCTTATTATTAGCTGCATCACCTTGGGCAAATTACTAATGTTTTTCTGTGCCTGAATGTCCCTATTTGTAAAATGGGGTTAATAATAACATGTTACTTTTTAGGGTTATTGTAGTGACCCAATGAGTAAATACAATGTGAAGTGCTTTGAATATTGCCTGATTCAGAATAAACCTTGTCCCCTCCCCAGTGTCAGTGCAGCCTCCCTTTCCACAAAATGCACATCATATTTTGAATGCACTAAGGGAATATGTGTGATTCTAAGTCAAGCAGGTAACTACGTGTTACAAATCCCATCCCTTTCCACTCCTATAGCCATGATAGATATTAATCCTCTAGCATGGGATTCAATGCCACTGTGCCTAGATGGTATCCTTCTCAACACAGAGCTCTGGAGTAGCCAAGTGAGAAAAAAAACTATTTTGTTCATGTATTCTCATGTATTCATGTTATTTGAATCTAAACTTTAACTGTAAAACTTGTCTGGATCCAAAGATAAACTTCAAACTGACACATCCACTCCACTTGTTGCTTTAGTGTGATATTTTGCATGGTAGCTTTGGTAAATTGCCACATGATTTTTGTTTTATCTGTTTATTTTTTTCAGATGCAAAGATGTGCATTTTAAATGAACCATTATGAATATTGGTGTAATACTGGCATATAAAAATGTGCTTTTGTGTTTTGTTAGAAGCAAATTCTATTAGAAGTTATCTGTTTGACAGTATATTTATTTATCATGATACTCTATTTTTTAGAGATTGGAAAGAAAGGTTTTCAACACTTGCTAGAAGAGATCTGTCCCTAATCCTTATAAATGAAAAATCATCTTCCAGATGCACACTTTTATTAAAGAAAGGACATCTACATGCAAAGAGATCAAAAGAGAGAGAAGTTAGATGACAGGAGTGATCTAAATTATGAAGATGACCCTGTCATAATTTGTTTCCAAAAAGACATTGATCTTTATTATTGGCCTTTACTAAGAACAAGATGGCTAAACCTTGGAGAGTGAGGGGTGTAAGAGAACTATATAATCTATTGGGAAGAGCAGAAAGTTTAACCATTCTGTACTTTCTGTCCGGAGAGTAATAATCCCATAGGGGTCCCAGTCCTCCCTGATGGTTAAAAATTGCAGCTAAGGAACACTTTATGGAAGAGCAGAAAGTTTCAGAAAGTTTAAGGGAAAAGTGGCAGAATTCTGAAGGCAGAGCTAGTGAACAGTCAGTCCAATTGCCAGGCCAAATATAAGTACATGTCATTTTATAAAATATATAATGTCACTAATATTTGAGCACCTATTCTGTACCAGACACTGTGCTAAGAGCCTTACTCATTCAATCTTTATTGATGTGATATCTCTGAGAGGTAGGAACCAATATTCCTATTGAATGAATGAAAACACTGAGGAATAGGAAGGTTAAATTATTTGCCTCAGGCCACGTTGCCAGTAACAGGCAAAGTTAGGACTTGATCTTAGAATACTTGATTCCAGAGTCTCTGTACTTAACTACACTAAGGGTCCTTGTGGTTATGGGATAACTGCCAGATCCCATCTTGCTAGGTCTCAACAGCTAGTGGGAACTTCTTTATAGGCAGGTCCTAGCCAGATGACAGAGAATGTCAAACAGAACTATTACTCAGGTGTCAGTACTCTGCATGGGGCTGGAGAAACTTCTGGATGAATGAAAGGTCAGAAACTTCACAGTCAGAGAGGATTTTGATCTGATTAGGTTCCAGCAATGCCCCATGCCCTCCGTGCTCCAAAGCAAAGCAGACATTGTTAGCTCAGGGCCCTTGGGGACTGTGGGTGGTCTGGAGAAAGATAGACTTGTTATCTTCAAACTGGCTGTAAAAAAGAAATGACAGGCCTGCATACTCTTGGGATCATTCGAATAGCCCAGATGGGACTACGGCTGGTAGCCCCAAATAAATTTGATAGTGGTTTAGACAGCAAAAATCACTTATGGAGCACATTAAACACAAGCATTTAGAATAATATCTCCCTTCAAGTAGTTTTGAAGGGATAGGCATTTATTAAAGGGGAAATACTCTATTCCAAACTTGTTAAATAGTTTGATATAAGTCAATGAGTATACCAAAGTGGCACAGACTAAGCACAGCACTAAGCTTATTACAGCATAGATTTATTAAAACAGGCAGAAACATCAAGCTAATGTCTAATCTGAAATCTTTGAAAATAGGTCTTTATAAATAA
Source organism: Vulpes vulpes (assembly GCF_048418805.1). Taxonomy (NCBI): domain Eukaryota; kingdom Metazoa; phylum Chordata; class Mammalia; order Carnivora; family Canidae; genus Vulpes; species Vulpes vulpes. Next base: position 84,191,812 of record NC_132786.1, read on the forward strand.
GAACTTGACAGTGAAGAGACAAAACTAGAGGTTGATTGGTATACAGAGGAGGTTTATCTTATTCATTAATGAACGAGCAAGTATTTCTGCTCAATTTTAATCTAATTAAAACATCTCACATTCACTGGGGTCCTTTTCATTGATGGTGAAAAGAATCAAATTGATCTGTAAAAAAGAGGTGAATGACCAAATGCTAGGAGCAGATAGTTCATACTGCATGGCTTACCTTAACCAAACACTATACCCTGCAAACAACAAATGAAAATGAACACGGGCATGTAATTCTTTCTGAATCCATTAAGGTTATCCTTAAGTCATCAAGATATTTAGGGATACTTACATTCATTTTGTTTTGTTTTTGTTTTTTCAGGGCAAGCTCTTGTTTTGAAACAGCAGAGTAGGGATGGAGGATGAACATGGAAATGGAATTTGGATGGCTCTTATTATCAGTGGCTTAGAAAAGTATAAAAGTAAAAACGTGGCACTCAAGTGTATTGGAATCTTTCAGTCAGATATAAATCGGAAATATTTTCCTTGCATTCAGTGATCTTGCTCAAAAAGAAATAGTCTATATGCTCTTTTACTTGGAATGTCTTTGGTATGTTTTTACTTTTTAAGATTTGTTTTTAAAATATGTAAGTTGAAGTTCTCCCTTATAACCATCCTACTTTTCCAATATACTTGCTCAGAAGTAAGAACTATCAACAATTTGAAGTTTACCATTCTGCATACTTTTCTATGCACATATATGTGAGTAAAATGTATAATTTTACAAAACAGGATCTATTTATATACCTAGATATATTCTCCTGAAGCTTTCTTTTTTCTTAGTATATGATAAACACTTTCCTCTGTTAGTACATACAGATCTACTTCATTATTTTTTAATGGCTGTGTAGTATTGCACAGAATGGCTGTGCCATAATATATTTAACTATTCCCTATTGATTAGTGTTTAGGGAATACCAATCTTTGAAGTATTACAAATAATATTGCAAGGAACATTATAGAGGTACTGAAGGATACATACGGAAAGACCATTTCTCTACAGTAGATAATAAATAGAAATGCTGGGCCGAGCATATGAGCATTTGTAATTTTGACAAGTAATACTGAATTGCCTGCTTTTCCTTGATCGTTAGTGAGGCTGAATGCCTTACAATAATGACCGTGGCCATTTGGTTCATCTTCCCTGGATTTATAACATTTTGTCATTTTTTTAAAAAAAACTGAGTTATCTTTCTTTTTCTTTTGGATTTATACGAGCTCTTTGTATCTCAATGTTTAGTAACAAACTATGGAATCAGGAAGACCAGAGTTTAAGTCCCAGTTTTGTTTCTTTCTTACTAGATGACATTGACATTTTATCTAAAGTCTCCAATCCTCAGAGTGTTTATATATAAAATAAGGATAATAAGACTACATACATGATAGGTTTTTCTTGAGTCTTAAAAATAATAGTTTGTTAATTTTTAAAATGGTGCTTGGTACAGAGTACATATGCAATAAATATATGGTGCAATAAATAAGTAAATATATGGTGCATAAATAAATATATGGTGCAAAAACTATTCTCATGTTGTTAGTTTATTTATAATTTTATTTGAAGGAATTACTGCTTTATAGAAATTTTGCATTTAGATATAATCAGATCTTTCACTACCCCTGCCCCACTTTTGGGCTTTTGGCTTTTTCATAATGCTTAGAATAATACTACTTAGATTATGAACAAATATATTCTTAAAATTCTTCCAAGGACATTTACAATTTTAATTTTTATGCTCAGACCTGAAATGCATCACTATTTGTCTCTGAGCATGGTGCCAGGTTGAATTTCCCATTATATCACCACTTATGTGAAAGGCAGATGTCATCATCTCCCACATTCCGCGGTATTTCTGCACTCTGCATTTATTCCATTTACCGATTGATCATTTTCTGTGTCAATACCATCGTATTTTAGTTACTTGTCTCTTGGTATGTTTTGGTCTCCATAAGGCAAGACCCTAACTCCTTTTAACCTTTTGGCTATATTTATTTACCACTTATCTCCTGCATTAGAATACTTGCCTTGTTTGTCTTTCATTGTTGTGTCTCCATTGACTAAAACAACACCTAGTCCAAGGTAGGCGCTCGACATATGCAATGTGAATAAACAAACTTAAACCTGTAGTTTGTTTTACAGCCATACATTCTTCTTGCCTTTCCTTAAAACTTTTTTGTTGTTAAACAGATATAGAAAACAACATAAAACAAAAATATAAACACCCTTGTAGCTATTATCCTGTATCTAATTTATAGAAAAAAATAAAGCAGTTCTTGTCTTCTGTATAATTACTGCACCAGCTGTAGTAGTTTTAAAAACAGTCATATTGGTAGAGTCTTTTTTTCTTTGTATACAAAAGTTTGGCAATTGTGTATTTATTTGTACTAGTTAAAAGGACATTATTTACTCTGCTATTTGTTTTAAGAAGAACAAATAGCTACTTCCTGGAACTTTCACCTTTACTGAGCTATATAAATGCCATTTGAAATAAATAGAGCTTCAGGTTCCTTCTGAATCACTCAAAGACTCTGGTGAGATGTTCAGAGGGGAGGGCAGATTTCATAGGTCTTTCTATTCTTGATAGTATTTTAAATAAATAAGACTAGATTTATTATATTAATCAACATTTAACTGGAATCAAGAAAAACAACTCATTTTTCCTATTCACCCAGCTATTTCTGATATGAATTCTGAAATATTAGAAGGAAAGTATAGGAATATTGGAAGGAAAGAAAAGATCAGAAGCATGGACAGTGAAGAGGTAAGACATCTGAAATGCTTCACTGAAAATACAACTTCATATTGTTGATGCTCTGCTGAGACTGGCCAGGGATATGCCTAGGCTGATGTAAAGCTAGATAAACATGGGTATGAAATAGTCAAACTGAAAACGCTTGGACTGGGCAGCCTGGGTGGCTCAGCAGTTTGGCACCACCTTCAGCCCAAGGTGTGATCCTGGAGACCTGGGATCGAGTCCCACGTCAGGCTCCCTGCATGGAGCCCGCTTCTCCCTCTCCCTGTGTCTCTGCCTCTCTCCCCCCCCCCTCTCTCTCTCTGTGTGTCTCTCATGAATAAATAAATAAAATCTTAAAAAAAAAGAAAGAAAACCCTTTGACTATGGAAGGGATGGTGAAGAAATCCTGTTGAACACATGGATACTGGAGAGGTATCTGTGAGCTTGATAGCTGGACCAAAATCATCCCCATCACCTGGTTATTATTAGATAATAAAATTTTGGGGCCCTACCTTAGACTGAATCAGAGACTCTGGGGCCAGCAATCCGTGTTTTAGGAAGTCCTCCATGTGTCTTTGTTGCTGGCTGAAGTTTGAGAACTACTGTTTCAGTGCAATAGGAAGGGGAGATGGGGGTTAAAAAATCTGACAACTAATAAAATCCTTGTCCCTGTCATCAACTTCCATGTCATGAGGATAAAAGAGAAGTTGAGACTAATTATTTGAGAAATATGGTAAGGGTGGCAGAAAATGTAACTTTAAAAATTAGTAGGAAAGGTACTTTCTATAGTGCCTCCTTCTTAGCAGGATTCACATGCACAGTCCACAGAGCAGAACTGTTTAATTGGATTATAATAAACCCAAACTTTTCTGCTCCCTACTCCCAGCCCCTAAGACAATAAACCATTCCTGATGATTGCTGTTTAGTAAAACTAGGCTCTCACAGTTTTCCATAGCTTGCCTATTAAGAAGTGCCTTCTAACATACAGCATGATAACTATAGTTAATAATACGGTATCATATACTTGAAATTTGTGAAAAAAGTGGATCTTCAGCATTCTCACTACAAAACTAAAAAAGGTAGGGGGTGCCTGGGTGGCTCAGTCAGTTAAGCGTCCTGCTCTTGATTTCAGTTTAGGCCATAATCTCAGGATCCTTAGATTGAGCCCTGACTTAGGCTCAGCTCTGGGAGTAGAGCCTGCTTAGGATTCTCTCTCTCTTCCCTCTCCCTCTGCCCCTCCCTGCTCCCAAGCTCACATGCATGTGTACTTGCACGCTGTCTCTCTCTAAAAAAAAAAAAAAAGAGTAAAGAAAAGGTGATGAAAGTAGAGACAACAAAAAAGAAGTGCCTTCCCCATCCTTTTGTGGCTTAGCAAAATAATTTATTGGTATTTTAAGTCAAGTTGATTATTTCATCCAAAATATTTCCATTACTTGAATTAGCCTGCAGGGCCCAAAACCATATGCTCTGACTCTCTCCCCTTGTCACTTTAGGAGAGATGATGAGTTGCAAGATACTCAGGTACTTGAAAATAAAGGTTTTTTTGAATATTTCTACTCATTCCTTTTAATGGAGAAATGTTAATCTTTAAAGAAATATGTTGGACTTTGAATATAAATATTTTCAAGCCATTTTCATAAATTGGTGTAGCAGGTTAGATTCTCAAACATTATCTCCTGCTGTCTCATACTTTCATTGGTATCCCTGTCTTTAGTATAACTCTCAACTTCCCCTATGGAGATACAGTCTTGTTATCGTCCCTGTCTGGTGGCTGACACACCATGTGACCAGCTCTCTGCTGCAAATTTGTACCCTAACTCACAGGAAGATATGAAACTCAGTTAACAATTGTTACATTCTTTAAGTCAAGATATGCATTCTCACAACACAGTGTATATTCAGTCTACACTTGTCTCTGAATATATTAGAATATATTAGAAGCTATTTAATATCCATATTTCTGATAAACTCAAAACATGAGATGGAATTCTAAATTAGAGTGTGCTATATTAAGAGAAAATCCTTCTGAAAGAAAAGAAAAGGAATTGGCTTTCCTTCCTCATTTGCTGGCCTCTGAGGGCTGAAATATGTCATACTTCTCCTTTCTCTTTAAAAAGACCGAAACTTCTTATTCTTTAGGAATGTAAAGAAAACAAAGCTTTTTTGACTAAGGAATCAGTCAAATGCCCCCTTTCCAATCTTCCATTGACAATTAAAGCTGCTCTCTATCCCAGGGAGATGTAGCCATTTTTCAGGCAATTTAAATAAAACAAAAACAAAAACAAAACAAAACAAAACAAAACACCACACTATCAGTGTCTTATTATTTAGGGAAAAAAATCTGCTGGTGTGCACTAGTCACACAGTGAGCCCTTTTTATAGATATAAAAATTATGGATACACTTTCAAATTTTATCTTCCCATTAAACTGATGACCTTTAGCTACTGCCTCCTTTATGCACTGTAGGATCTTACTTTTCATATCATCTGATGATCTTTACAATTTCCATTCCGACTTGTATTTGTTCTAATGTTAGTTTTATTGGACTGATATATACAATAAATCATTTTAAATTTCATCTGATTTTCCTTCTGAGAAGTTTATGTGCTGTGTCCATATGGATAGCATCATCTACAGAATGATGGAGGCACATTTAAATCAAAGGGATTTCTTAGGTTCTTACCATTACTGGAATTGTGGTGTGGGATAGTGAAAAGGAGGTTTGGGATTCATACAGAATTGCAAGTGAGAAGTAATCAAAAGATGCTTTGGGATATGGACAGTAGTGGGTTCAAGCCTATCTCCATTACTGAACTACTTAAACAGATGAGCCACGTTGGCTCATTTTAGTTTGAGTTATAGTTTTCTCATTTATAAAATGAATATCATAATAATTATAAGAATAGATAGCAGTTATTGACTGCTAAACACTTTATACCATGTGTGGAACTTTTCCTACTTCACTAAAAAATCCATGAAATAGTCCTCTGAGATAGAAATAATTCCTTTTTTAAAGGAAATTGAAGCTAAGAAAAGCCAAATGATACTAATAAGTAATATATCCTGTTGTGTATCCCAAAGACAACAGGTGTTGGGAGTTTGTGTACAGATCAAATGAGATGCTGAATACGAAAGCATTTCCTAGACTGTGTACACACTAGTCCATCAAAGCTTGGGTATTCTGTGGTTTAGCAAAAATAATTTATTGGTATTATATAGAGCATGCTATTCTAGAAAAGTGTATTTATACACTGATAATTTTAAGAGTAACATGCTTCTTTGTAAATTCTTTAAAAACTATAAGGTGATATTAACATAAGGGTTAGTTTTGGGCAAATCTGTAGTTTGCTTTGTGTACCACCTCTCATTCCTTAACAGCTTTTAGGGAAAATGCTTTTTCTTTCTTAAAAGAGCCCCCAATTCAAAATTTCGTAAATACATTCAATTCCTTGCCCATTGTCCCTGATGTGAGGGAGCAGAGGGTCAATCAACTTATAATTTTAGAATAAATAATTTTTTAATAAGTATCATTAATTGTCATCATCATTAGATAAAAAGAAGGAATATTTTTGCTCCAGAAAAGGAAGAATGTAATCTCAGAACAAAATGCGGTCTCTTAAGCTAAATATACTTAGTAGTAGGAGAAACTCTTGACATTATCTTTGATTTTTTTTTTTCTGTCAAACAGTGAAACTCCATCATAGATCAGCATGGGTCATCAGACCAAATTTGAAGACCATTATCTTAAAAGCCACGTGGGATGCTGAAAATCATGGATGGGAAGCAAAGAGACCTAGGTGAGAATGCATGCTTGCTCTTTGTCATTCAGAAGAACAATTCAAACCTTGGGCTCCAAAGTTAGGCTGTCCAGGCCTAGATCCTGCCTCTGTTTCAAGATATGTCACCTTTCTTTAAGTTCCTAAGTCTCACCATTCTCTCCGGGTAAAATTGGTATAATAATAACGCCTGTGATTATTGTGAAAATTAAATGGGATAATTTATCCAGGAACCAATATAATTAGCCCTCAAGAATTATAGTTTTAAAATTAACTTCTTATTAACATATTGTTATCAACAAGTATAATTATTATTTTACTCTTATTTCTTATTATTAATTTATTTAGCTTATTTGATTTTCAGTTTTCCCAGCTACAAAATGGAAATAAAAATAACTAGCTTGCAGGGTTGTTCTGGAGCTTAAATGAGATGATGCATGTTTATACCAGATTGGCATATTATCAGAAGCCCAATAAGTGGTAGTCATTGTTATTTCTTGTGATATTTCCCCAGCCTACTCCCCTAAAGCATATTCATAGTTGTCAGACTATCTTTGACTACTCCCAACCCCTATTTGGTGTCCAACTTGTAACTCTGTCCCAGGCTATCATGTTACCTGTCCCATTTATTTGTCCCTTAAAGTCCTGAATGCATCTGAAGGCAATTTCATCAACATATCACCTTGGCTAAGTTTTAAATAAGCACACTGAAAAATCCTAAAAGCAAAACACATGCATGATGGTCACTTAAAAACTCATTGATGTCTATTTTGGAGCTCTGCTTAAAAGTATTATGAAGAGGAAAGAAAACAAAGAAAACAAGATGAAGGCTTTACAACAAAAAATCTCCAGCTTGGATACAATGAGTAATGTTAAGACCAGACAAGCCTGTTTTCTTTCCCACCTAAATCTGTATTTTTAGGTGGTCATCAGCCTGGACAACTCAGAGAGTCACCCAAGATGCTGTGTATCTCCCATACCTCTTGCTCACTAGTTACCATGGTGGTTATGTCTGGATCCTGACTCTTCTTTTAATTAATTTAGGGTGGAGCCTGAGATTTTGGACAGTGACAGATTCAAAAGGAGGGATAAACTCAGCCTATATTGCTATAATGTGGCTCCTCAATAAAGAATGTCTTATTTTCTTTCTAACACACATCTCTCTATTCAAATCTAAAACTGCTTAATCCACCAAGGGATGGAACTAATATACCTATATGATACTGAAGAAGTCCTCTCTCATCATTTATATGATGAAGGACTTGAATTAGGACCTCTAAAATCTGCTCTAATCATCTATAAGAATGTGCGTACTAGGTGGAGTAGGGGATGGTACAATGTTGTTTTAGAAGACTACAAGTAAATAACGAAGAAGAGGAAACATGATAGGGAGGTATTATGTTCTTCCTCAAATTCCTCAAATTTATAAGTAAATCATAGATTAACATAAATTAACATGAGGAGAACTTAAAAAATCCAGATGAAGGCTAGAAATGGATATGCATATGTAAAGCTGATGGTGAGAGATCACTTTTATTGGCAAACCTTGATGTGTTATTATAACTAGAGGTTTTATCCTGAAGCTTTGTTAAAAGAGGTGGGCTCTTTTTTAAAAAAGATTTTATTTATTTATTCATGAGAGACACAGAGAAGAGAGGTAGAGACATAGGAGAGGGAGAAGCAGGCTCCCAGTGGGAAGCCTGATCCGGGACTCTGTCCCAGGACCCAGGGATCATGCCCTGAGCCAAAGGCAGACACTCAACCACTGAGTCACCCAGGTGCCTCAAAAGAGGTGGGCTGTTTTAACAAATATGAAGAAGAGCTCAAATGTATTGTTCTTGTTACATGGAGGAACTTAGAAAAATTCATTACTGTTAAATCAAGAGAGAAGTAGCAAAGAAAGTAGGCTCTGTTTCATCTTTCGAGGTTCAACATGCTATCACCAGTCAGTCTGCTCTGAATCATAACTTTTCTAAGTTTGTCAACTTTGGATTTCTGGAAGGGAAAAATTTAGGCAGGGTATAAATGAATTCTATAATGCAATGTTTATGAAACTTCGGACTTCTGCTGAATTGATTTGACTTAATTTACTTGTTTGAGAGTTACCTAAACTGAATGGAATGGTGACCCGTCCTCTTCTATTAGGGATACTGATCAATCTTCAAAAGCATTCAAGATGAGTTTCTGTGTTAAAGACCAGGTGCTGGGACGCCTGGGTGGCTCAGTCGTTGAGCATCTGCCTTTGACTCAGGTCATGATCCCGGAGTCTTGGGATTGAGTCCTGCATCAGGCTCCCTGCTTCTCCCTCTGTCTATGTCTCTGCCTCTGTTTCTGTGTCTCTCAGGAATAAATAAATAAAATCTTAAAAAAAAAAGACCAAGTCCTTTGTTTTGTTTTTATTTTTGTTTGTTTTTCCCGTCTAGAGAGGATATTATGCATTACTGAGGTCAATATAAATATTATTCTGTAATATTTTGAGATTGAGAAAGGACAAAGCTCCTGAAGTGTTTTTTTCTTGAGTGCTTAGAATATAGCATCATGTCAAATTGACAGAAGAAATGCTAAGAGTAGATTTTTTTTCCCAGCTGGATTGAAGTAAAACAAATAAAAGTATCTCTTTGTGCTGTACACACATTTTTTTTCTTCTATTCTTTTTTTCCCCCATGAATTTGATTATACTTTCCTACAACTTTGGAGGATAAAAGCTTCTCACTTTCTGGGGCATTCATTTCCTGGCCTCTAAAATGATATTCTACTGCTGGAAAAATGACTTGATTCACAGGGAAATTGGATAACCTAATGTGAAGCAGTTAGGTTCTAGATCAATATTCTGTGAAATATCCTTGACACACATGTTTTCCCATTCTTTCTTTCATTATTCTTAAAATGAGCTGTAACAGTGGAGGGGAGAAAAGCTTTAGAATAAAACACATTACACAACAGAATGCATGAAAAAGAGCAGTAAATAAGAAAACTATAATATTAGAAAATAACATCATATATGGTAAATAAATTAAAATGGATTGGAGATGGTAAATAAAAGCCACTTGCAAATGGCTGAGTGTCTTGAACATGGAAGTACACACAGATTTTCCTTTTGAGTATCTGATCAGATCTCTCCCATTGCACAAGTACTCAGAGTGCCAACATAGTCATCGCATAGGGAAATGAGACCACTTAGAACACATGGAAAAGAACTGGCATGCTCCAAAATAGATCTTGGAAAGTTTATCATCTCCAAGTGAGTGAATAGGAAACTTGACCATTTTTAGACTAATTAAAATTCAATGTATTTGTACTTGCCATTTTTAGACCACTTTTTCCCCCACATCATTAAGACCATATATATCATGGGTTTCTGACTAGTTTTCATGTTAAGTAATCAAAATATTGTTTTGAAATTCAATTTAAAACTACATTTTGTGAAAAGGCTTGTTTTGCATTTTTGCAGCAGAGATTGCACCTTTAAAATAATAAAAATAGATCAAGTTTTTAAATTTGACTCTGCTTTTTATGAATGAGGTGTCAACTTGGCAAAGTACAATTTCCTCTTCTTGTAAACCACAGGGCAGAGTGGAATACTATTAGCATAGGTACATCTCATGACAACTGTAGAGATTCGTATTTAAAATAAATTAGGAAAACCACTATTTAATTCTTTTAATTTTCTAAGAAAAAGAGAGAAATCCATGGATTGCTGTTGAAAGATATGCAAAAATGCAAAATTGAATGACATTTTATATCATAATAACAAACTTTGTTGAGCTTTTTTTTAAAAAAATATTTTATTTATTTATTCATGAGAAACAGAGAGAGAAGCAGAGACACAGGCAGAGGGAAAAGCAGGTTCCCCACAGGAAGCCCGACGCAGGACTTGATCCCAGGACCCAGGGATCACGGCCTGAGCTGAAGGCAGATGCTCAACCACTGAGCCACCCAGGCACCCCCTGTCTTTTGAGCTTTTAACATAATTTTATAATAAACACATTTGCCTTTTAGCATTTACTTACTCTCTGGAGCCATACCTCCTTGATTTCATTTCCAAAGCTGTCATGGGTTAGCTGTGTATTCTTCCATAGGTTACTTACCTCTCTGGGCTTTAGTTTCTTCATTGTATAAAGTGGATAATAATAGTACTTACCTGAAAGGGTTGCTGTAAAGATTAAATATATTAATACCTATAATACATTTATATTTTATATATATTTACGTAATACATATAAGATCATCACTGGCTCATAGTAAGTTCTATGTAAGTGTTACTATTACCATTATCACCATTATCAAAATATTTCAATAAATCTATTGTTTATCCAAGTTTCTTAGAAGGTTTTTCAAAGATACGCTTCTTAAAAACTGGAAATTACACTGCTGGGAATCTGATATTGATCAAAATTTCACATTGGGCTCTACTTAGATTATGGTCTTGTCAATCTCAACACCATAACTTAATTTCTAAGAATCTACCTTGTATAAATTGGTTACAAGTTACATTTGCATCAGTCCTTAAAATTTTTGCTCTTATCTTCACTTTCTTTCAAAAACGCAGTTTTTCCAAAGATTTTCAGCTGGATATCAAGAGTTGGTGTACCATAAAAGGGTTTTATGGTCACATAAATTCAGAAATGCTGTGGATAGGATGTAGTCCTTCAGTTTGTTAACTACTTAGAGTACTGGAAATTAAGAGTCAACAAGATAGACCTCATGGAACTTATATTTTAATGCAGGTGACAAAAACAAAAGAAACAGACATAAAAGTAAATGCTTACAAACTCTATTGACTATTATGAAGGAAATAAACAAATTGTTGAGATAGAGATTAGTAGGGCAACACATAATTTAAAAAAGTGTAGGGACTGTGGTGGGCCTTGTTGAGGGAGTAACAGTTAATCTAAGGCCTGAGGTAAGAGATGCAGGTAGCCTTGTGAAGATAGGTGAAAGAACATTCCAGAAAGAGGGATGGGCACAGATGAAAGCAAAGGTCATGATGTCTTCCAGTGGATGGATCAAGATCAGCATAGTGGAGTGAGTGTGCAGATAGATGAGGCTGGAACAATGAGGCTGTGGCTGCCTGGTCACAGAGGAACCTGAGGCAATGGTGACTAGTGTGAGCATGGGTTCAGGTGTCCCCAGAAGCTGTTAAATGCTGTGGACAGAGGGGGAACCTGATCTGGGTTACATCTGAGGATTCACTTTGGGTGCTGAGCAGAAAATGTGTGGGAGAGAGGCATAAGGGCTAGTGAGCAGGTGATGCAGGAGTCTGTTGGGGTGGCCTGGGCAAGAGATGACATTGTGGGGGCTACATTACAGGTGGTGGGTATGCAGCAAAGCCCACTTCTCACAACTTTCAATAGGCTATTGTGTAGTATAGAGTTTCAAATTTGGGAATAAAAATCCAAACTGATTTGATCAAAGAACACCCAGCAGGAAATGCCAGATTCAAGAATTAGCTCCTAAATCATTGATAATGCATATATGTATATGTATATGTGTGTGTGTGTGTGTGTGTGTGTGTGTGTATATATATATATATATATATATATATATATATATATATATATATATATATATTCCCCTGAAGGGAATAAAGGTTTATTAAAGGTTTATTCCACTCCTATATTACCTGCAGGGAGAAGTGTTTATAGAACTACAGTAAAAGAAAAGCAGTTGATTTTGTCAGGCAAAAAGGAGCCGAGGGGGAGGTTGTGGAAAAAGACTCAAGTAATGGGACTTTTCCTAGGAAAGCAGGCTCCTGGAATAAATGGGAATACAATAAGCAGGCAGTGCTTGGGAGGGACCCTAGGGATAGGCTCTGCTTCTCTTTTGCAATGTAGTTTGGGGGTCACTCTTAGGTGTTCAACTTTCCTTGTGGTTATGTATGAGGACATTCATGCAAATATATATATATATATATATATATATATATATATATATATATATTTGGCAAATTTTCATGACTCCCTGAAATTCTGCATGGCTTTCAAGGAGAGCACTGGACTTGGAGTCCGAAAGCTGGAACTCTCAAGGCAGCACTGTCAGCTGCTGATGGAGAAATATGTCATCTCTACCTCAGTCTCCTCTTTCATGAAAGCACTGGACTCCTGATCAATAATAAGGATAAAATATGAGTTACCAAAACAAATGTGTGACATTACCTCATAATGAGGAATGCCTCCTTAACAAATTAAAATGCAGCTCCATGAGGCTATAATCTCCAGTTTTGATATTTGCTGACTCCAAGTTGCTACTCCTTAAATTTGCCCAGATTATTAATATTTTAGTAGCTAAGAAGAAATGCCAAGTTTCTCATTGACCTTCTATTTACTAAAATAATATATCTAATTTGCAAGAATATACATTTTCCTCATTGGATGCAATAAAATTATTTTCATTTTGAATAGGAAGAAAAGCAACCCAGTAAATTCTTGTTTTTCCTGAATTGGCCCTCGAGCAACAATGATCGCTCACCACTTTGCTGGGATTTTGCCTTAATGCCATCTTTGCAGTCTATATGATGTTAGGAATGAAAAAGTGTTCTAATATTGTCCTGACCTTTTAGCCCTGTAGTAGGCCCAGGGAATGAGGTGCTAAAGCAATTTGCATTATTGTGTTCTCTGTGTCATGAATTTCTTTGAATCTTGGGCTAAAGAGATCCCATCTCAATGTCTGTAAACATCAACATTTTCTACAATACACCTTTCATGCTTGCAAGAATTCTGTCTGTCAGACTTAAGGTTAGAAACAAATAATTATGCTGAAGTTTGGGTTAATTAAAGTAAAAGTCACGTCCATTTGAAATTTAAATTTGGCAGCAGTGCGATTTGCCTTTCCTTTTCCCCTTGCTGCCCCAGTTGACTTTATGAACATTCCGCTAGAGAGGAAATTTCCTCAAAGAGCAGAGCTTTCCTTTAAAAATTATTATTATCAAAGAGTTTGGTGGGTTTCCCCCCCTAGGATAGTCCTGCAATAAGTGTCATTACTTTTGGGCTCCAGGAAAGGATAAATATAGCTTTCATATTTGGCTAACACCAAATTCATCTCTGTTTATAATAAGTTAATTTAATGTCTACTTCATAAAACTAGGTTTAGGTCAGATGAGAAAGCTTAAACCCCAAGAATTACATCACATTTCGCATTTTCATTGTGGTGGAGGATGTTCCTGCACATGTCTGTAGCCATGTAGAATGTCCTCTCATTACAGGGTATAGGCCTGGACTACTACAGGGGTATTCCAAAAAGCTGAGCCATCGTTGTCAGTATTATAGCCACAGCTCCTGCAGCCCTACTGGATTGGGAAGCTGAACTTAGAGGTTCCAGAGAGATTCACTTAAAAGTCCACAGAGAGTGGCTCCTATCTGTTATTGAAGGCTCTGATCATTAATTATTAATTAATATATACAAATGATAATAAAAAGATCTCCCAATCACCCTCAAAATGTCATTTGACTATAGTAGTGAAGTACAGTCTTTTGGCATTAGGTAAACAGGTTTGAATTCTAGCCCTGGTGCTTCAGAGATGTGAACCTTGGTGCATCATGGAAGCTTCTGAGACTTTCTCCTCATGGAATGGGCTTGATAATATCCCATCCCATGAAATTATCATGATAATGACTGAGCATTGCTGTATCCAGCACACAGCCAGGGCTCAATGAACTGTAGCTGTTTTTGTTATTATTTTAGTTTTATTCCTAAAGTCTCAGAGATATTAGCTTGCTTTATTCAAACAATTTAGGATTAATTGCTTCCAGTGCTTTGGTCCATACTGGGAATATGAAAAGGAAAGTCCCATTTTTGCCCCCCTGCCTACAGAGGTATAAATATGAGCTAACTAGCTTCAGCCTAGTACAAGAGGCACAGGAGACATAGAGTATATACTTTGTGCCTAAGAAAGTGTTAAGGGGGCAGTGGAAAACAGTTCTACATGCTTAAAATGAATCCTGCGTTCTGAATATGTAAATTATGTTTTAAATGCTCGCTGAAGAAAAGAGAGTCGGCTCTTCAAGTCAACACGGACTCAAGCCGGAAATAAGAGTATTGGTGTAAGAAATGTGGCTGGATTACTGATTTGGAGGATACTAGAGAGAAGGGGCTGAAATCTCTGGATTAACAGCTAGTTGATACCTAAAAAGAAAAAAATTAAGTCTTAAGGTGACAAAAATAATTTCAGGAAAAAAAGCACCATATCTATGGCAACATTAAGTTTCACTCATTTCACTAAGAGGAAGTCTCCTTTGTGCTATGGAATATGGAATAAAAGGATGACTCTGTCCTTTTTAACCTAGTAAGGAAATAAAAAAATTAACAGACCTCCACAATAGAAAAGGGAGAATAAAGGGTCAAAAGACAAGTATAACATAGTATAATTTGTGATTCAAAGGTGGTATTTTTCCCTAAAAAATTCACCCATGTAACTTCTGAGTCTACAAACATTCTGAAAAATATTTGGATGCTGAAATACTGGGATTTCTAGATTGTAATCCTAGAGGGACGAGGTTTATGAAACCCAGCTTTTCCCTCAATACGCTATTTTAATAAGGAGCTTAAGAGAGTTTCTTTCAATGAATGAATGACAAAAGGGAAGAATACTTTAAACAAACGCACAGACGTGTGTATGCATGGTACCTCTAGAAGCTCTAAGGAAAGAGACATCAGGATGTGATACTATATCTTGCCTGGGGAGGGGCGGGTCGGTCACTGGCTATCCAGGTAAGGCTAAAAGAAGGAAGGTGCATTTAAATTAAGCTCCAGTGAACTGTAAAATTTCAAAGAAGGGAGATAAAGTAAGCAGTCCATGTCACAGTGACTGAAATTACTGTGGACACTCAGTGTCTCCATTTCCTTCCTTCTCCTTTATTCCTCAACCCACTACTGAAATTGTTCTTAATTAAATCCAACTGTGATCTCTCACTTCTTATCCCACTTGATTTACTTGTGATGTCCTGCTTAGGTGCCCATTTTTTTTCTCCTTGGCTTCCACAGAACCACTTGCTCTTGTGTTTCTTCCTTTGTCTAGCCTTTTATCTCCATCTTTTTTGCAGACTCTTGTATTTAAAAAAACAAAAAACAAAAACCAAAAAACTGGTGTTCCTGGAATTCTTAGGTATCTAGTTTTTCTTTTTTAAAAATTTTTTTCTGGCTTTTTTTTTTTCCCTTCCTTTCTCTTTCGTTTCAGTTTTTACTTCTCCAAAGGTGAAAGCCTCCATTCTTGTACCATCAGCTGAAATAGATAAGTAGACTTATGTCTCCCAAATCCATATCTCTAATTCTGTCTCGAGCCACAAATTTCTGTCTCTACTTTTACCGGACATCAATTGTCACATGAGTAAGTCGAACGCATCACATTCCAAATTAAATTCTTTACCTTCCATCCCTAAAATACTCCTCGTCTGGACCATGTGACTGACATCCATCTCTCCTATTATTTGTGAAAGAAATCTAGAATTGATCATATTATTGGCTATTTCCCTCATTCATAGCAACCTCCAATTTCTACCATTTACCCACCTCCACCAAAGCTAGCCCTACAATAATCTCCCGACTGTTTTCTTTCCTTTTCTATCTCCCACAACTGTTTCTCCCCTCAGTTACTGCAATAAGGCTCCCGGCTTCCAGTTAATTTGTATCCATTGCTCTTTCAATCTAATATCCCTCCTATCTTCCTGCCACAGTGATCTACCAGAACGGCAAATCGGATTTTTTAGTTCCCTACCTCAACTCCTTCAAGAAGCCCCACTGTCTTCATGATAAAATGCAAATCCTTTAGAGAGACAGGCTCGAAAGCCTGTTGGTGATCTTGGTGACCCTGCTAACCTCGCCAGCGGCAACCCAAGTGCCCATGGCTTCCCAAAATCACCATGTTGTTTCAAACCTCCAGGACTTTTTTGAGTCTCATGTCCTGCCTGTAACACACTTCATCTCTTTACTTGGTTCATTCTGTCTTGTTATATCAATGCCGAATCATGTCTCTTTTAGAGTCACCTCTCTCAGAAAGCTTCCTGATGCCCTACTGGGTGCTGTTTCTCCCTGCTTCCAGAACATTCATGTCATTATTGGAGTACTTACCCCACGGTTGTGTAACTGTCTCTTGCTCTGTCTGTGTCCTGCAGTCCCCAGGAAGCCAGGAACTGTAACTTATCACAATATCCCCTGACTAGGACATAACAGGCACTTAGTAAAAATATACTGAACTTAAAAATATGAACAAAGCTCTAAGGATGGAAATTTGCTGGATGTACTACAGGAGAATGAGTGAGACATTTTGCAGGTTGGAGGAAGGTAAGATTTGAAATGTCGAATTTTGAACCAGCAGACAAGTAGAAGGCAAGGTGGGGGACTATGGCTGTGGGAAGAAGTAAAAACCAAACCAATGTAGCTTTACCACTGAACCACTGATGTAAAGGACCCCCCCCCCCCCACTACACACCTCAATTTTGAGGCAACAGAATATAAACTGAGGTTGACAGGCAAGGGCATAAGGGTTGAAAGTGAAGGATGGACTCCAAACCTGGAGTCAATTTTTGCAGCATCATTACAGCTTCAGAGCTGGAAATAAGGAGTTGTGATGGTTTCCCACTTTACGATGGTTTCCCACTTTACTTGGATGGGAAAGAGAAAATGGAATTATATCATGAAACATCTTAAATGCCCGGCTAAAGAGGTGCTCTAAGTCTTATGGTCCCTCAGTAATTACCGAATAATTATGAATCAAGAGTGACAAAATGGGAGCTTAGAAAATAAGACTGACTGTGTTGTGTAACACTGAATGCATAAAAAGGCTGACTGTGGCCAAATATTAGGAGAATATTTAATTATTTTCTTAAAAATAATAATAAAAGCTCAAAATAAAGGGGTGGCAGTGAAACTAGGAGGAAGAAAAATGCAGCATCCACAGGAAAAATTAGGAGTAGCCTTGAGACTTGGTAAGAGAGAAGAAAGACATACATTTGCAAACAGAAATTTCAATGAAATAGAATGGTTAAATATTGATTGCAAAAAAATATTTCACGGAGCTAGATACTTTGTTTCTTTGAGAAATAGCTTCTTAGGTTTAGAATACCGTGTTCTTCTTTTACAAAGAATACCAATTTATATACTATTTTTAATAAAGAGAGGCTTTTCATGTGAACAAAGACAGACTCTTAGACCTCGGGTATTCACAGGTACCCTGGAGGTATCATGCAACACAGGGCAGCGGCGTAGAGCCGCAGGCACGGAGATAGAAGAAGCATAGCCAGCTCCATTGAGATGAGATACTCTTGCCGAGCCAGCCTGGTGTTACAGACATCTCACTGTGGTCCTTGATCAACTCTTCCTACCCTAAAATTATTTTTCTGAAAAAAAAAAAAATCCAAACTACATTCCGATCAGATAACATTCTTTTGGGAAAACCAATTCAAGAAATTGACACTTAGAAGTATTGAAGAATAGGTTCTGAGGACATTTTCTATCAATTCTTTGCCTTTAAATTATTCATCTCTAAAATAAAATTTTAGAGACCCCAAGCCTTTCCATATTACCAGTTTTCTGAACTGATAAAGTAGAGCCAGAAACAGATGCTAATATTCATTCCTGTGTTTTGACAGAATTGAAAACAAATGAATACCATTGTGACAACACAACATATTATCAATTGGTTTTATAAAACTCATTATATGGAGCCCTGAAAGATCATATTAACATTGAAAAGCATGCCACTGTCACACAAAATAATGCTTTTGATGATAATTAAACTAGAAGAAAATCTCACACCAGAATGGAACAATTACTTATGTATTGGTCATTCTCTAATAGACACAAAATCCTTGAATATAGGGGAATGACTTATTTGTTTATGTATCTCCAGGCTTACAATGCTCGGAATATAATAAGTAATCAAAAATATTTTTTAATGAGTGACATTTTAAAAAACTATGACACTTACATAGAACTTACTATGTACCAGGCACCTACCCATAGTGACTTACAAATATTAACTCATTTAATTATCATTGGAGAAACCCCCTTTTACAAAGGAAATAAAGGCACGGGGAGGTTAGATTACTTGCCCCAAATCATACAGCTTCTTAGAAAATGATGGAACCAGGCGTAAAACATAAGCAGAACCATTCTATAATCTGTGCTCTTAAGTAATATTGCTTTTTTTAAAAAAATGCTGCCTTTAAATTTAAAGAAAGTATATAAATATATATTTTATAACAGTATTAAACTTAGAATAAGAAGACCCGGGTTCAAATACATGCTAAATCTGTTTGGTTTGTGGCTTTGAGCAAGTTCATTAACCTAATGGGTCCTTAATTTCCTCCTATGTAAAATCAAAATAATAGCTGGTACCTCACAAAGCTATTGTGAGCCTTAAATAAAATAATTTATGTGAAAATGCTAGAACATAGTTGGCACCCAGGATATGTTAGTTGGTGTGCCAAAGAGAATGGTAGTATTTTTCTCCTTTTTTCCTTTCAAAAAGGTACATATTTGCACGTTACACATCATTCAGGTCTTAGAAAAGATGAAATCAAATTCTACATTTCATAAAGCATTATTCCCAACATCTCTTAAAGCTAGAGCTAATTTACTAAAGCATTTTCTGGATGGTCAGGTAAGCTTCAAGCTCAATAGCTTGCTTTCTGGAGAAAAAAAAAATGTTTTTCCCGGAAGCTATTATGGTTTAAACATCTACGATCAGGGGGAAAAAAACAAAAAACAAAAAACAACAACCCTCTTTTTCTTCTAATTGGGAAATCAAATTAGATATATTTTTTTTTTAAGAAAAAAAGATTAGACCGACAATAGAACATATGGCATTTATTTTCACCAAGACTCCCCCAAATTAACAGGCTCTACCAAATCCGAAGGGAACCATTTCAATCAGTGGTTCCAAATCATGACTGGACATTAAATCATGTGAAAAAAAATAAAAATAAAAACATGGACCCCCCACCCCCTTCCTCAGATATTCTTTCTGATTTAATTGGTTTGGGGAGGGGTCTGGACAGACTTTTTTTTTTTTTTTTTTTGAAATCTCTCCCATTGATTCTAATTTGCAGCCTGAGTTGAGAACACTGGTTTAGGTTATCATTGAAAATATCACATCTCCTATTTCCAATTTATTTTTACTGTAATAAAAGCCACCAGTAGATAATATCTTCAGTCACGTCAACATTTAAAGAGTCTAAGAAGTTCACCAAGAACAGAGTTGCCACAACACTACTATGCTAACTAAGATTTAGCTCCATTTCTTTAACTGACCGAAGCAAATGCTACCTTTATCCATCCATCATCATTCATTATCTGGAATTCAAAAACATAACAAAATGGGAAACAGAAGCTGTATTTATATCAGCTAATTTTCTTCAACTCCAAGCATCATGAAAACAATACAACTCTTAAGATTATTTATGTATTCTTGTGAATAAGTTATTCATGTTTACTCAGGGTATTGGTGTGGTCAGTTAAATAATCTTAGAGCATTTTACAATATGACTGAATATTATTCTTGTGGCTATAGTTCCTAAAATTAACTGTAGATTAGAGGCATTGAACCAAAACAAATCCCGGCTGACGGATGTTTTCGGCTATGTTAAAATATTGAGTAGAAATGAGTGCCCACTGAGAATACCAACTTAAACTGCAAAGATGTTTGCAAATCTAATCACCTTAGTTCCCTTCATACTGCTAATGTAGAAAACAGCAATCTCCACTTTTAAAACCTGAATTCTTTAACAGAACACATAGTAGGCTAGCAACATGCTATTACAAATTAGGTTTTATAAATCCCACAATACTAAAAGCATTCCTACTTTGTCTTCACAGGTAAGCCAAAGTGGCTGAAATATATACAATATTTGCTTTCTCTTATGATTTGAGACACACTCAAATCTGGAGACTCTGCTATTTAAAGGTTAGTTTCTATAACTACATGGTCATACTTTGATTTCTTTTGAACATTTCACCTTCCATCACCCAATAATTTCAACAAATAGCCTTGAACAGATTTCTTGGTTTAGGCTAACCAGAGCCACGAAATCGTTGGGGGTCTCCTGAAGATCGGCAAATGGAACCCTGCCTTCTAGTCTTGTATATACCATATAATGTTAGGTAGAGCTTTCAAATAGAACTTTTCTTAGGTAGGTCTGCAAAGTAAAGCCTGAATAATGGGTTAAAATTTTAACTGGATTGTTGATTTTTGACTTTGATTGGATTTCCTTGCACCTCAAGAAAAATGACTGTTTGGGGGAGAAGAATTAATTTGTTAGAGCTTTTCTTGATGTCTTTCACCCAGGCTTGGAAAGAGCATCATGAAAAAAGAGTACCCTTTTGGAAACTACGCACACAACATATTTTTCCTAATAGGTGTGAAGAATGGCTGCTATGCATAAATGATTGTTGGAAAATAATTCTCTGTAAAACATGACTTAACAAGCAACGCCATTCACCACTGTACTCATTTCCAATACCCAGAACAACCACGACACATCACATAGATGCCGATATTATCTGTTTGTTAGTTAATAAACACCTTTTGGAAAAAATCCACAACTCTCAGCCCTTAATTTTCATACCCAGTAAGTTGGAAAATAAAACTTTTGAGAGAAAACTGATATTGGTAACACAGTGAGTCACCAAAAAAAACCCCCCAAAAAACAAAAAAACAAACAAAACAAAACAAAACAAAACAAAAAACAAAAACAAAAGAAAACAAAAAACCCCTGAAGTATTCAGTATGAAATCCTAAGTTGTAGCACCTTCCCAGGACAACTGTCTTTTCTCCCATCAAGGGTAAACTGAGGAAACTGTGACTAAGCTGACCCTACATTTGAACCTCGAGCACCACAATCAAACCAGTTTTGCAATCAAAACACAGGGGGTACCTTGTGCCCCCCCAGCCCCACCCCCAATGTGAACCAGCCCCGGGAACATCCCAAAGCTTTAAGTTCCGTTCTTCCCCAGACCCTGCTTACCTGGAATCGTCTCACAGGGCGGCTGGGCACCGCTCAGTAGAAGCGAAGGACAGTCGCAGGTGGTGGCTCCAGGGACTCAGGAACTCAAGCTACGGCGCCCATCTCCTGAGCTGGAGATGTCAGGCGCTGGGCGAGGTGCGGACGGGGCGCACCTCTCCGAGCCAGGAAGGTCCGCGCGCTCGGCGCAGCCCACCCAGCGTCTGGGGGCCGCTTTCCTACCTAGTTGGACGTGAGAGCAAACTGCGTTAGTCCAGAGCCCTCTCTCTCCTGCCCCCCTCCCGACCTCCTGACACTTCACTCCCGCTCTAGGTGATGCTTTAAGCCTAGACCCTGCTTGTATCACGGGCGGAAAGGTGTCTGCTTTCCCCCGTGCGCTCCGTGCACCTCCCCGAAGTCCAGGAGGCTCACCTTCCCGGCGCCTGGCTCCCCTCGCCCGGCTGTGAGCTGTGCGCAAACTTCTCCTGACTTAAGTCTCAATCCTCGCCCGCGCTCCCGCCCCACCCCCGGCCGCCTCCCCCCAGGCTGCAGAGGAGGTGGCAGCGGAATTGATGAGCGCCAGCCCCCCCCCCCCCGCTCCCGAACCCTCCCGCCCCCGCCAGCCCCCTCCAGCCCCCTCCAGTCCCCGGAGAGGGAGGGGCGAGCAGGAGAGCTCCGAGCGCCTCGGTGCCAGCCCCTCTCGCCCCGGCCCGCAAGTGGGGCTACGCCCTCGGCAGCTGCCCTGCTCGGGTCCCCGCTGGGGCTCACCCACGAGTCCCGGAGACCAGACCGCGGCGGAAACGCGGGGAGCGGGAGAGGGGCTCCAGTTAGACCCTGGGTGGGGAGAAATGGGGGGTGGGGGGCGCCAGTCTGGGATGGGAGATTCGTAGCCGGTCCCCGGAGGCAGCTTTCTGAGCGCCCTGTCCCTTCCCCCGGAGGATGCAAAGCCCGGAGGGAGGTGAGTTTCCAAAAGAACCCACACCCAGCCACCGTGCCACCCCGGCGCCTTCGGCCGCTAGTCGGGGGGCGCAGCGCCACCTGAGAGCCCGTGGAGAGAGGGTCGGTATGGGCGAGGTAGTGAAACTGGGATGAGGATGGGTGGGAAAACGGTTGGTAGGAGCTGGGGTGCTGAGAGGAGGCAAGAAAAGGAGCCGGGAGACAGGAGGTAAGAGGAGGAACCGTGGGGGCCCGGCCCCCCCGGGAGAGCGTTGGGAGTTGGAGAGCTGTCCGGAGCCGGGGGCGCAGGCTGCATTTGGGAGAACAGCGCCCTCCGCACAGGGGACTGCTGGTGGGCGCAGTGACCCAGGGCGAGTGAGCGCGGAGAGGACGGCGCTGGAAGACGGGCGTCTGGAGCGCCAGACTTGGTGCTGGGGGCTGCGACGCCCCTTTCTCCCCCCCTAAAGCCCTGGATGCCCGGAGGAGCCCGGGACTATCCGATTCTAGGCAGGACGCAAACCAGGCTGGCTGGAGAGCCCAGGGAGGCGGGCACGTGGGCTCCGAGGACGCGCAGCCCTTAGCATCTCCTAGCCCACCTCCGGACAGAGCAAGGCTGCAGCGGACACTTTTTTCCCCCAACTCTGTTGAAGGGGTGTTGGGCTAAGAAAGCGCCCGGGACCGCAAGGTGGCCGTACACCACCCAGGTCACCAGGTGCTCGGGGAAAGAAATGATGGTAACAACAACATAATAGGACGGGAAGAAAGCCAGACGGCAGTACTGCACACTTGCCCGGCAGTCCGAGTTGCTCCTAAGCACTCAGGAGACAGGTGCTCTGTGAATGGGACTGCAACCTGCACCCATCCGTCTGATCCCTTCCCTGGAGAGGTTAGTCACTATAGGCAAAAGGTGTGTGTGTCTCTGTCCTATTTTGAGCTTCCACTCTTCATCCCAGGCGGACTTCAGGGAGCCCTACTTTTTGTTTTGGGGGGCTTCAGGGGACCCAATAGAAGTGTTTGGGGCAGATCAGCTTTCTAAGTAGACCTTCCAGGGGGTTTGTTTTTCCAGGCTCTCTCTTCCCTCCATACCCCCCCCCCCTTTCTTCCCTGCCACCTCCAGTCTGGTGACCCAGAGGGCTGTGTCTGACTCACCATGTATTCAAACCCTACAGCACAGCCCCACTGCAGGGGAATATTCTACAGTCCCTTTATTCCTGTTATCTAAATGCGAATGATGTTAGCAGTAAAAAATGTGACTAGGAAAGGAACCCAGGCAATGGGAGAAGTATCTTGCAAAGAAACACACACACACACACACACACACACACACACACACACACAGTAAAACCTGTGCAATAAACCTCTGAATTCAGGATTTAGATAGGAATATTCATTCTGTGCTTTGACATCTGTCCTGGGTTCAACAGATTCCTGCATTCCAGCTCCCACTAACCAGCCAACACCTGAGTATTCCCTCCCTTAAGAATTCTCTTTCAGAACATCAATTACCCTGTTTTTGGTCCAAAAAAACAAAGTCACTGATCACTTATGACTTTGTAAACAAGCAGAAAATTATTAAAGTTGTTTGTGTATCTACTGTAGTCCATTGCTGGGGGCCAACCGATGAGAATTTCTTCACTGTAGCCCAAATCATGGAAATAACATTGAGTCAGAAAGATTTATGCCGAGTGGAGGATGCTGCTGTCCTCTGTATTGTGTGACAGAGCAAGCACAGAGATTTTTCTGTTGGAGGTTAATCCTAGGGCATCCTACATCACTGATTGACAATCAGTATTCTGAGAACAAGATGGGCTCGGTTTGGTAAAGCTACTGAAGATGTGAGGGACATGGCCCTCAACCATAACTTAAGAGGCAAGGTCTAAAAATCCGTGAGAAAAGTGGCATAAGTACGTTAATGACTCTAAACTGGGTGTCATATAAGCATCCAAGACCTAGACTGATTAAAGTGCTAGTTTTATTAGAGATAATGTTAGAAGGAGAAAAAAGAGAGTTTTTCTGTAGGCAGGATATTTTAGGGAAGGTGACATGATAGAAATGAAATCAAAGATGAGACCCGAAAAAGAAAGAAAGAAAGAAAGAAAGAAAGAAAGAAAGAAAGAAAGAAAGAAAGATGAGACCCTCCTGTCTTTGAAGAAGACAAACTTAACTTTATCAGTATCAGATGTTTATTGAACACCAAGCAGGTCTGCACCTGTTAGAAGCACTTGGGATTTACAGAAATTCAACTCTACAGCTGTCTTAACACTATGAAAATATTTTCTATGCAGAAACATTATTGTAGATCCTTGGATGGTAAGTATTAACCTGGGGATGGTCTAGCAAGAGTAATTAGCAGCATTTTTGGAAATACCATGAGCCTATTCGTGGGTTCTGAAATCAATGTAGTGGGCACAACTATATTTTTTAAATGAAGTGGAATAGAACAGAAAATATTAGAGTTTATTTCCTGTGACAAGTGTGAGCACAGTTTTTTGAAACTTAGTTTTGTACTAAATATGTATGTATGTGCAAACATGCACAATAGAGTACATTTCTGTGACTCACAATCAAAAGTATCTCAGGTTCTTGATTATAATAAGCCACTCTTCAAATAGAATACCTTTTATTTGGAGATAAGCCTTTAAATGAAATTACTTCCTCAAAGGGACATTCAGGGAATAAGCAACTTAAAATGTGGTAACACACATTTCTGATATTTTTCACTGATCACTTATGACTTTAAAATTCTCTGTCTTCATGAGACATTGCCCCTTCTGTCCCTCTTCTAAAAAATTTTCCTCTTTTGGCAGATAATAATGTAGGGAGGATCCTGTTGTAAACCTTGTATTTCGTGTTTGGAAACTAAAGAACAAACTTTAGATGCAAACTCCACTTCAATCCTCAAACCCCCCATTCCCATTGCTGAGGAAGTGAAGCCCTCCCACTTACCATAGAAAGATTGTGTGGCTTTCAGCTCTCTTTCCAAAACAAGGGTTACTCATTTGCAAAACTAGGGTTCAGACCATATCGCTTTAATTCCACTTTTGGTTCTTGAAGCCAGTGACTTTTCTATGAAATCGTGATGTTTTTGAATGTGCAGTGAGTAGAAGGAAGGTTGCCCTTTTTGTTAAAAACTAAGTCTACTACAACTTGTTCTTGTTAAATATGGTAATGTGTGGGAAGGTCATATTTTGGAGGGACTGAGAAAAGTCGTGCATAGAAAAATGTATCCATTTTGTTATTTTGGGGGTGGAAATCACTTATCAAGATAACTGAATTAGCGTTTCTCCTCTTTTGAAAAGCAATTTGGAGAAAAGATTTCTAGCCTCTCTCAGGAACCTGATTTCTAGCTTTAGGTAACTCCATAATCAGGGATTATTCCTTGCATTGAAATACAGCCCAATCCCTCACATGTATATGCAGGCAATTTAATGCATGTTTAACATTTTTTATGTCATAACACCTTGGGGTAGTCACTCATGGGGGATCCAAATATATGTATCTATAAACTGCAGCTCTCAAGGAACTCATAATCTGTAGGGCATTTGTTTCTTCCTCTTGTAGCCTCTTTCCAAACAGACAACAGCTGGTGATTATCTTTTATATATTACCCTTTGCAGATTTACAGACCTCATCCTCACAGAGAGAATAATAATTTACCTTGGCACTTGATGGGATGAGCACTGGGTGTTATTCTATATGTTGGCAAATTGAACACCAATAAAAAATAAATTTATAAAATAAATAAATAAATAAAAATTTAAAAAATAAAATAAATAATAAATAAATAAAAATGGGAGAAAAAAACCAAATATTTTCTTTTTGAAACCATTTGAACTTCCCCCGGATAGATCAAGCTCTCTAGAGGGTGGTCTCCTGCTTCGATTTTCCACCTCTTTTCCAGAAAGAGGAGCGGATGCACTTGTAAGTCTCTCTTCCCTTTTCATCTTTCAAAGGGTGTAACACAGTTGTGTCTCTCTACAAAATACGCCTCTTGGTGGGAAAACAAAAACAAAAAACAAATTCTGCTTAAACTAGGAAGTGTTTAAGCAAGCACTTCCTTCTTTCTAGATTGTATTTACAAAAACTTCACTTGAGTTAACTGTTAACTTTATGAATAAATAACTCAAGGGATGAGGGGATGGCAGGAGAATACACTATTCAGTAGTACCAGTGAAAAGTAACTGATCCATCTTTGATGAAGCCAGGAAATAACCCAGATATTTTCTGGTTTCTAGAGAGAATTCTAGAGGTAAATTCAGGAACCAAGAGAAAAACTGTAGAAGCATATCAATGGATATATCCATTCATTAACTCACGTAATAAATAATGAATAACTGAGTTTTAAATAGTTTATGTTCTAATGGAAGGATGGAGATAGATAATAAACACAGTAAGAATAAGTTGTTGATTTCAGATACTGACAATGCTATACAAATCATGGACAGAAGATGATTGAAAGGCAGAAGGCAGGCATGGGTTGGTGGTGCCTTAGGATGTTCAGGGAAGGCTTTCCTTGAACTGCGAAGCAGATGGGAGGGAACCAGTCATTCTGAGCTCCCTTCTAAAATTCTCATACAGTGTTGTTTCACTCCCCCTTCCAGCCATTAAATGAAAATAAATATCACTGGGGTCTGGAATCTACTCTTTTTGTAACTGTGTGTGTACATATGTGTGTGTTTATGACTTTGTCAAGTGGTCTCTGCAATAGTCATATTTAGCCTGTGATCAGGAATCTGGGACGTGCCAAGTGGGATAGTAATAGTAATTTCAGATCTTCTGGGGCTGGTCCATTTGAAGTTAAATCAGAGAGGACCCTCAAAAGGCAGTAGCCTTTTGACTTGGATTGTCTCAGGATATGTTGGCAGAGTGCTAAAATACAAGAAAAAATACAACTCGTCTCAGAACTAAAGCCAAACTGGACTTGTCTTTAATATCTACTATTTTTATATTTCCATTTTCTGATTAAAAATCAATAGTTTTATTGATTTTGCTTTATTGAACACCTACCACCTACTATATGCTAGGCACTGTATTAATCATTTTAATGCATTATCTCATTGTAATTCTGTGAAGTAGGTACAGTTAATATCCCTATCGTATAGACGCAGAGACTGATGTTCAATGAGTTAAATGATTTGATTCTATGAAATGATTCTAACACAGGCAGGGGAAAAAAAATATATATATATACTAATATCAATTTGACTAGCCTTGATTCGGTAATTACCCAGCACAGATATATATATGTATCAGATATATATATATAATATATGTATATATGCATATATATTAAAAATAGTGAGGCATAAGATTATTTTAATAGGCAATTATACACAGATTCACATATTTTTAAGTGACAGCCGAAAAAATCTTTCAACAATTAATTTCTGTTTCAGCCAACCACAAACTGAACACCTAGCCTTATGAATTGCAGTGGATTTTTGCCTTCGAGGCACAGTATAGTCTAATAGAGGAGTCAAACCATTTAAACAATTAATAATAATTCAAAGATCTGCAGCAGAAGTATGTTCCAGTGCCCTGGGAGCTCAGAAGAGAGGGGATTAATTCTGCCTGGGAAGAGATTTGTTTTTACTAGTTATCGTCTCTCTGAAATCTAATACTCTGGCACTAACAGACTCTGGTGTGGGTGGGCAAGTGTTAGAAATACAGAGCTTTATGTGCCCCAGAAATAGAATTTTCCTTTTTTAGTATAAAATAAGAGGTGACATTTTAAATTACATGGTAAATATACATGAATGAAATCATGTAATAGAAGAATATATTGTTCACACAACTTTTCTTTGGTTATTGTGTGTAACCATTTATAACAGATTCTTTCCAGTTCACAGTTTAAGCAAAAAATGTTATTTTGATGATAATTTGCATGGCCAGGGCATGTAAAGGGTAGAAAATAAAATGAAATCAGGATAAAACACTGAGAAAAAGATGTTTAAAGGCAAAATAAAAATAGGGAGAGAAAATAATTGACCCAGTTGCTAACGTTGAGGCCTTAAACATACGACAATGTTTTTATAGAATTTGGAATCTGCTGCCCGGTGAGCACCAATCCTGGGTGGCAGGAGAAGACAGGAGTAGACAATAGAGATGCCGATTTCTAAGGAATGAAGAATCTGATGGACTGCTTTACGTCAGGTTAGGTGGGCCTCTCTAATTTCCTAAAATCTGGATTCTCAATGATAGAAGGATAGGCCCATGGTAGGCATCTAAGCATACTTCAAAAATTGATTTTAATTGCGTATGTTATTTAGAGAGGAAGATGATAACGAGGGTGCACGCATGTTTCAAAAGTGGAAACTAAAAAGATGAAGGCGAGTTTCAGCATAAAGAGAAAGAGCATGGCCAGGAGCAAGGATTAACAGAGAGGAAGGGGCTATGCGAGCAGGTATTTCATCCCGGGGGTGATTCTTAAGCTACCCTAGTCACTGAGGTTGTTGTTCTTAAAAATTGACTACAGAGTACTAATTTGATTACAGATCACTAGATACAGCGGGGCGGGAGTGAAAAACACGTCTTTAGAACCTCATTAACAGCCTCTGCCACTTTAGCGTCAGCTTTTACCAGCTTTCCCTTCTCTACTTCAAAGGGGGGCAGCATTTTCCCATGTCCTCTTTATTTCTGTTCTATTTAAAGAATGTTTTCTCTATGTTATTGTTTCTTTCAAATAACTGTTCATATTTTACCTTGCTTTTTTAACCCTTTTCTAATACTGCTTCCCCATATACTCAAAATTTCTCTTCTTATAGCAGCCTGCCTTCCCCTTTCTAAGAAAGAATATGTGTTTTTATTTCCATCAGTGATCAGCCAGCTAGATTCTTAGCTTTTTAAAAACAGCTGTATACTATTATTTAAAAATAAACGTTATTCTACTTCTTATGAGGCTGACTGAGCTATTTAAAAAAACAGACAAATAAAAATCACCCACTGTTATATGCAGAATGATAGATTTGATTAAAGGGATTTAGGGCAGGGCTTCTAAAATTTTAATGTGTTACGGATCACCTGGGGCTCTTGTTAAAATGCAGATTCCGATATATCAGATCCAGGGCCTGAGACTCTGCCTTTCTAACAGGCTCCCATGCCCATGATGCTGGTATATGGATCGTCCTTTGAGTAGTAAGGCTTCAGAATCATTTCCCTTTAGTATGCCCTTCATCTTATAAACTTTATTCTTTTAAAATTTAGAAATATTCTTTATCTATAGAATACATTTACTGTATGGCTTTGGAAATAGGATTAATTCTGTCTTCCTGATCTCAAAATATCTTAGCAACCATTTATAGGACAGTTGTTCTAAGAAAAGAGTGTTGTTGATGAGGACATGCCCCTTCACGTAGGGGAAATTTGGGAGAGAAATTTATTCTTAGGAGATGTAATATAAATATATAAAGTAATATAAATTATGAGTATACTTTTTTTTTCTGGAAGACTATTCAGTCTAAAAAAGGTAGTCTTCCTTAGAGAAGAAGGGAGTATGGCTGGTGAAGTATTAGTGGTGGTATTGGTGGTGATGGAGATTGTAGGTGTATTGGTGATAGTCTTTATTGTAATAATAATGTAGGAAGAGGTGGTTGTGGTAGTCATAATGGTGATGGTGATATTGCTAGTGGTTGTGACAGTGGTGGTGGTGATGGTTAAGATGTGGGTAGAAGTGGTACAGATAGTGATGTTATCATTTTGCAGTAAATAATAAAGCAACAAGATTGGTTTTCAAACCTGGTTCAAGATATTTAACATCTCAATATTCTTGACAAATTACTGTTTCCGAGCCTCAGTTTTCTCATTTGAAAAATGGCGATAAATAAAATACTTAGCTATGAGTATGCTGTGGCAATTAATCAAAATAAAGCATGTGAAGCCTTTAGCAAAGTGTAAGGCATATAGCCCATATTCAGTGAAAGTGTTGATTATTTATTGGTGGAATTGCCTGACTCCACATTCATTCTCAACTTGTGATTGTCCAAGTAGGTTAAATTCAGACTATTTTCTTTTTTTTTTAGTTTATGGGTTTTTTTCTCCCATCTTTTTTTTTCCTGGACACATCCTTATTTGCTCGAGATGAAAAGTCATAGATTTGACATTGACTTTTAGATGATAAATAAATAAAGGCAGTTCAATCATTTCCTATTTAAAAATTCCTTTCTAAAAAAATAAAATAAAATAAAATAAAATAAAAATTCCTTTCTATAATTTCAGCCTTTAAGGAATCGACAGTTCCAGAATATAATAATGTATCTTTTTATCCAGAAAATTCAACAGTCCTGTTAACTGGGAGGTCAGAGTCAATGTCCTCATGAATAGATTTGGATTATTTTCCATACATCTTTATTATTTAGCACAGGATCCTTTCTCAAGACCATCTTCCTACTGCCCACCACATGAGTGCTCATGAAATTCAAGTTTAATACTGACTGTAGACATACAAAACTGCCTCCTTGAAAACTTAAGTAACCCATAAAAAAATCTAAACTTTCTGGACATTTAAGATCTTACCAGCCTCTGTTGCCTATCATTGTCCACTTCTAACCCTATTCTGACATCTTTTGGCCACACGGCTATTCACCCACTAGTAGTAATAGCTTCAATTTATTACGTACCCACTATGTGTCAGATATGGAGTTTGGCATTTTACATGATCGTATTTAATCTTCATTTTAACCCTACAAGGTACATCCTGTTATCCTTAATTTACAGATACTTAAAGCTTAGAGTATTGAAGAAATTTATTACTGTCACAAAATGAACAAATATTCCAACTCTTGTGTTTAGGTCCGAGGGTGTACTCTTTTTGGATCACATGCTGCTTCCCTAAAGCTCTATTGCTTGGCAACATGGTGAGTTTCCACTCCGGAAAGCACTCCTTTTTCATTACTTCTAATAGAACCATAAACATTTTTCAAGGCTTCACTCAGATGGTACTGACTGGGAAGTGCCTGGATTTGAATCCTGGTCATGTGACTTTAGGTGATGTATCTTTCTATGCTTCATGCAGTACCTCAGCAGAAAAATAAGACAAAAAAATAATTGCATTTGCATTTTAAGGTTAATATGAAGATTAAACATATATATGTCCTTGTACTATGTATCACACATACACTATCATATATATATGTATGTATCTGTAGCTATAGTGGTAGCTATGAAGAAATTAGATCAACTCTTACATGAAATACTATATCAGTGTTTGTTGTTTGTTATAAAAGCAGAAGTTACCTTAGAGGTCATCTGGGAAGATCCTCCTAATTGGAAAAAGGATGAATCTGAAACTCAGAAAGGGTTTGTAACCCTGTCCTGGATCACATGGTTGGCGCAATAGCCAACTTTAGAATTCCTAATTTTCATTCCTGTTACTAGAGTGTTTATTTATGTCTTTACACTGGAATACTCTGCTCTGTAAAAACTTTCTTAGTTTGCCCCTGAACTTCACTGTGCTGTGTTCTCTTATGAGGAGCATTGCATTGTAACTATTTGGATTATTTCTTACCCTCTAAATCAATTGTGATGTTCTTGGGTGCAGGGTGAAGTCTTTCCCATTTATCTTTGTTTCCCATAGGGCACTGATGCTCAGTATGCACTTACATAGCATTTCATGAATTGACTGAACATCTGCTATTATAAAGATAGGAGTTGATTATTCATCTGCTAGGAATTGAAATCCAGGTGCTTTCATATCAATTTTCAGTTCCTTGGCAGCTCTAAGCAATGGGTACAATTTCACAGAGGGGGAAGCTGAGATTCATAGGCTCAGAGAAGAAAAGATTGGAAGGTTAATTGCACAGGTAGTCCAAAACCAATGAAAGTGAAATTGAACATTGGGTCATTTGCTCTTTAGGGGAGCTAAATCTCTATTGTCTTCTATTATTGAGGATAAATGAGAACTGTTGATCTATTATTTGCTTTTAATTGCTGTGCCGTGTTGATTTTCCTCATATTTTTCATTCTACGTGTTTTCTTTATTTAATCGAGTCTTTCAGGAACTTGAATCATACTTTTTTTTTCTGTTTTCAAAAGTAATAAATGTTTGTTGTAGAATATTTAGAAAATAAAAAGGAAGAAATAAATCACCTATAACTTCACCAGTCACAGATAAGCAACATTAACATTCTGGCTCTTTTCTCCCTAGTAGTTTTTCCATGCTTGAAATATTAATTGTATCTGCTTATCTTTCTCTTATTTTAAATTACATTTAAATTGGGATTGTAATTCTCTTTGCAACTTACCTCTTCCAGTCATCATCTAGGATCTGATGAGTGAAAGTGTTTTACATAAAAACAGGTATGAAGTCGGGATCCCTGGGTGGCGCAGCGGTTTGGCGCCCGCCTTTGGCCCAGGGCGCAATCCTGGAAATCCGGAATCGAATCCCACGTCGGGCTCCTGGTGCATGGAGCCTGCTTCTCCCTCTGCCTGTGTCTCTGCCTCTCTCTCTCTCTCTCTCTCTGTGACTATCATAAATAAATAAAAATTTTAAAAAAAGAATAATAAAAAAACAGGTATGAAGTCAATTACTCCAAACCCAGGATGTTATATTTAGGGTGACATATGATAGGAAGTTCAAAGTATAGATTAGATGGTTTTTGTGCATTGGGGTAACTCTTTACAGGTTTTGCTCACTCTAGAATCTGTTTTTTTTTTCAGCCACAACTATGGCAGCCCAAGTGACATCAACTGCAATTATAGCAGAGTCTGTGTAGAAATAACACCTGACAACATAGCTAAAAGAAGTTTGTTATTTAGGGTAATAGGTTCAAGCATTTAGAACAAGGCACGCTGAAATTTTTACCATTTGAGTCTACCAAAGGTATTAGTATTAGTCAGAATCAGGGAAATAAAGCCTAAAGTTTCTGTATAGCATTTTAGGTCTTTGCTTTGAACAGTTGTGGAGATGAGACTGATGTTGCCTTTACATTTTGTATAACTTCCTAAAGTAAATAAATATTATCAATCCCTAGGCTGGTTCCATGGTGAAAGAAGTGAGTAATGCAGAATCTGGATGTGCAGGGAGGAGATTCTGTTAGACAAGAGTACTGATGTTGGGTGGATCTAAGGATGTCTATTGCTGAAAGTGATCAGTAGGAATTAGGTATGGCTGCATGAACCTCAAATAACTATGATTAATAATATTAATGTCTATTTCTCTCATCAAAAAATGTAATGAGATGGGCATCTGAAGGATAATATGGCTAATAGGATCTGGTCCTATCAAGTTCCCAATGACCTGGGTTCCTTTCATTTTGTTGCTCTTATTCCTAGGGTAAGGCTCGTGTCCTCTTAAGCTAAAACAGCGTTCCAGTGATTGCAACCACATTTCAAGCAGCAGGATGCAGAGAGCATAGGAAAAAGTATCAAAGAGTATGCGCCAGCTTTCTTTTAAGGAAAGTTCACAGATGCTATCATGTGACTCTTGTACTTATTGGGTACCACTTAGTCCTCTGGCCACAAATTACAAAGAAGTGTGGGAAAAATCCAATGGGGAAATCAATCTTTATTCCAGACCACCAGGGACTAAAAATTGTATAGCTATAAAAGAAGGGGAGAATGGATATTGGAAACAATTTTTATCTCTTTTGGAGAAGTTATTACAAGAACTACAGTGAAAATTATGGCTTATTCTAAATATACTTGTGCTTTAGGTAACTTTAATAAGATTAAATAGCTCAATCTAGACTATCCAGTGCAAGGGTCAGCAAACAACATTCTGTAGGTCAAATCTGGCTTGCCATCTGTTTTTGTAAATAAATGTATATGGGAAGACAGCTATGCTCATTCATTTGTGTGTCATCCATGGCTGCTTTTGCACTACAAAAGCAGAGTTGAGCAGTTGCAACAGAGACCTGAAATATTTACTATCTTGCCTGTTTACCTAAAAAGTTTGCCAACTCCTGCTCTAGACTATAGAGTATGGATTCACAAATTTAAATGAATCCATTCTTTTTTGTAATTGTCAAGTCCCTAGTTAAAAGAAACCCTTTATATTTTTATTATAATAAGGTACATTCATAAATTAGATATTGCACTATTTTGTGTATTACCACTTAGATGAAAGAGAAGGAGAAAGGATGGGGAGTGGTAGTTAGGATATCAAACAGTTTAATTTCTTAAAAAAAATCTAAAGTAAATTATGACAAAATATTAACACCTGTCAAATCTAGATGATGGTTATATGAAAGGCTAAGTTATTTTCTGTATTTCTCTGGTATGTTTAAAATATTCTATAATTACATAATAAAAGCTATTTTAAAAAGAAAGAAATTACAGCCCTCTTAAATAAAGGGGAACTTGTAATCGACTTTCAATGCCATTCCAATTTGGATGTCCAGAGGAAGCCACTTACAGAATGGTGCACGAGCAGATTGACTCCTACTGGAGTGTGATATTTTTGTGATTGAAGCTCCAGAATCATATCAGCAGTTCCAGAGACTCTGCACATCTGTAAAATGTGTCTGCCTCTGCTTGTGTACTCCAAAAATAGCACCTGCATCCAAAAACAGAGAGGAAGGCAAATTTCTCTTAAAAGAGGAACACACTGTGTTGGAATTAGTATGTTTCTGAGATGGGAATGTCTGAGGTAACAAGGGCTCTGCATTTTTTTGTTGTTAGGATAAAATCTAGATCATTTACTCATAGTAGGATAAATTATTTAGAAGGACCAAAACCCATGCTAAAGTCTTTTAATATTTATGTGTTTGTTTTTTTAAAGTACTTTTAATCTATAAGCATGTGGATATATAAAGGAAGAAAATAACAATTCTCTAAATTATTTAAGACTTACCCCTTTAGAGGCAATAGATCTCACTGTTTCCTTGGGAGAGCCCTCCTATATTAAAGAAGTGATATTGCCATGTATTTTAGAAGAATGAGGAATTTGGAAACTTCTACTGCTATAAAAATTGTATCCAGTCAGCCTTTAACACATATACATACGCATAGAAAAGCTGCTTATCTGCCAAAATTGGATAGCTTTACCAAATGCAAGTTTAATTAACTGGAAAAGAGAGTTAAATTTTAATAAATAATTAGGGTGATTATTAAGCACTATAGTGAACTTAAAATGTGCTGTGTAAATGCAACAGTAATCTGAGTATCTCCCAGGTTTGATTCCCTGCTCATTTCAAATCATTACCTTTTGAGAATACAACTATAGTAATGGATAATTTTTTTTTCAGGGAGAAAGGAAAATATATAAAACAAAAAACAACCTTTATTTGGGTAACATGACTGTATGTTTTATAGCAACTTCAGAAAATCAAACACCTTCTATGTACAAGATAGGGTGTTATATATTAAGGATATAAAAATGAATAAAATAAGATCTCTGCTCTGAAAGAGCTCACAGTCTAGTGGTGGAAAGGGAAGTAAACAATTAAGTACCACACAAGATATAAATGTTTTAATAGAGGTGTATATTAAATGCTTTAAGAGCACAAAGAAGAGAGATCAATTCATTGTCATGTGGAAGTGCAAAGAAGGTGCCACAGATGTACATATACAGGCAGTATGAACAGCAGAGAAGGGAAGTAAAGGCATCTCATGCAGAGGAAAGAGCACCAGGCAAGTCATGAAGGCCCCAAGTGCATAACTTATTTGAGGAAACGTGAATTGCTTCATGTCATCGCAGCATAAGGTCATGAGAAATAAGTGACAGGAGGTAAAAATATAACGGTGGTAAGGGATGGATTGTCATTGAAGGCTTTTTCAGGAGGTTAAGTATGGTCAGATCTGGGTTTTAGAAAATAAACTGTACTTGAAGGGGAAAGGGACGAAAAGGATGGAGACCAGTTATAAGGATATCTAGTGGTCTGAGAGATTGGGGTAATGGTGGCTAATTTAGGTCATTAGCAATGACAATGAAAAGGAGGAAATAAATAAAAGGAACCTTGCAGGGTTAAGTCCATTTGGGGATGAGAGAGACAGTAGGTAGAAAGAGATACTAAAAGTGATGACATTAACCAACGTAGAGAGTATGTGAGTTGGGAGGAGGGCAGGGGAAAAAAAGTTACTTTCCATTTTTAATGTCTTTGTGTTGTTGATGCTTATCTGACATTCAAATGAAGATAAAAGTATTCAGATCTAGGATTTAGGGCAGAAGTGATGCCTGGAGATAGACATTTGAAACTCATCTATAAGCAAGTGATGACTGAAGTTGTAGGGTTAGATAAATTACTCTGCAATAAAGCATAAAACAAAATAAGATGAAGGTTACAAGTGATACTTTCTGATTAGTGTGACACTTGAAATGGATCTGTTTCTTTTTTTTGCCAAGAAACGTGCTATTTGGAGTTGCCTTCTCCATTTCCTGACAGAAATTGAGTCTGATTACCTACATCCTATATCTCATTAATTATTATTTTTTCATTTTTTTCCAATTTACAAAGAAGATTTGTACTCGCTGTCCCACCTATTATTGTTCCATTATTACCCTCTCTTGCCTTCTGGAAATGCCATATTGTGTGATCAATACCTCTCGATGTTTTTTCAGTCTTGAATTAATGCAATCAGGTGAGAAACCCCACATAGATGATAAAACAGAAAAATTATAGCCAAATTATAGCAAAATTCTGGGAAGAGATTTTAGCAAGCATATTCATGATTTTTTCACAATCTGCTATTTCTTTTATTATGAATTGCATGTATAGTGGATTATCATAAGATTTATCTTTAAGAATCATATTACCTTAGAAATGGCACACTTTCTTCAAAAAATGATAAAAGGAAAGTATAGATGCTTCAGTACATATTGGAGATTAAAATGAATTTCTGCACTTCTGTTGCATTTGAACATTTTCCGTTTATCCTAAGAATGGTAATTATGTATGGAAACAGTCCAAACACTTTGTTGTCTTTGTTCCTTATGCTCTGTGTACAATACTGGAAATGTGGACGAAATTCAAGACAATTGAATTTCCTATTATTTCCTAACTTTGATTCATTCCTCAGCTTTCAAATAATTATTATATTCATCTTCATGGATTAAACTCAGCTATAAACTCCATTTATAAATTTTAATTACTTGAATCGTCTACTTAACTACTCCAGTTTTAACTTGAGATTACTTAACATTTGACAACAACTTAAGTCAATGATGGTTCAATTTAATTTGTCCTGTAATGGTTAGAGTCAGATTTGGTTATATAAAATGGGAACACTCAAAATAATAGGACCTTAACACATAAGAAAGTCCTAGCTCATTCATAGTGATGGGTAGAGGTAGGCAGCACCTGCCTGGCATGTGATGACTCCAGGATCATCAAGGATCTAAACTCCCTTTATCTTGGTGCTCTGTCATCCTTAGCGGCAAGCTATAGTTTCTCAGAAGTCTGACACAAGTCTTCTGTTCACATTTCATTAACTTGAGCTATATATTTTCACAAGAAAATATGCAACATGTTGTCTTTTAGCTAGTAACATTGTCATCCAAATAAAATTGGGTTCTTTTTACTAAGCGTGAATGGAAAGAATGGATTTGGGGGAAGACAATTAGCAACGCTGTCACAGTCAGTATACCAGCACACTGTTACACTAATATAAAATATAAGAAAATTACTAAGTTAATTCCAAGCCAGTGATGGGAATTTTTAGTATTCAGTCCTCCAAATTAGTGCTTTCAGAAAATAATTCAATTTACAAAATAATATAAGTTCTGGTTTCCCAATGGCAGAAACTCAGTGCAGTATAATCTATAAGACTACTTAATTCAGAAAAAAAGACATTGATTAAATGCAGTATGGCAAGAAATCCCTAACTGTTTAGGAAGTTGTTACCTGCCATTGAGAAAAATAATTCCTTTTTCAAATCACACTATTTATACAAACCTGCCAAACTTGTCTATCTTCTAATGGAATACCCCACCCTTTGTCATACAGACCCTGCCCCCACATTTTCAATAACCAGTACTTGACCCAGGTTAGTTGATTTCCATGACAACTCTGTCTTTATCCTCTGGATTTTCTTTCTTTCTTTCTTTCTTTCTTTCTTTCTTTCTTTCTTTCTTTCTTTCTTTTTTTTTTTTTTTTATTTATTCATGAGACACAGAGAGAGAGAGAGAGAGAGAGAGAGAGGCAGAGAGAGGCAGAGGGAGAAGCAGGCTCCATGCTGGGAGCCCTACGTGGGACTGGATCCCAGGACTACAGGATCATGCCCTGGGCCAAAGGTGGGGCTAAACTGCTGAGCCACCCCGGCTGCCCTATCCTCTGGATTTTCATCCTCTACTGTCTCATCTATTTTTTTTAAGGTTTCTATACTCAGTCAATGCTGATGATAATGATGATGATGATAATGATCTTCTTGATGATGATGGTCTGCCAGACACTGCCCAGAACTAAACATTATTTCAACTAATACTCCATACCCCTATCAGGTATTTAGTGTTAACATTCCTACACTACGTATGAGGAAACTAGGGTTTAGAAAGTTTAAGATTCTGCCACAAGTGAAACCTGGGCAGTGATGGATACAGGACTGAAATTCAGGCACTCTGACTCCAGCGTTTGCACTATTAGCAATTACATTATATTGCCTTCCAGTTGATTCTATCTCTTAAATAGCTCTCAAATATTTACCCTCTTTTCCACTTTTACTGCCACTATCTTAATTCAAGGACTTATTTTTTTTCTCCCCTGGAACATGTGGTAGTCTTCTAAAGTGTCTTTCTATTTCCCCAGTTTTCTCTGTCCTCCATACCTCTGTTGGACCTGTCTCCCTGAAATACACATCTGAACTGCCATTTCACTGCTCAGAAACCTTCTATGAATCATTACATGTTTAAAAAAATAAAGTCCAAACTCTTCAGTTTGACATACAAATCATTCTACAGTTTGTAATTTTCTAGCTTGAGTTCTCACAAAATTTTTCTATCTAGTCTACTCTTCATTGTTGCCTCACTTCAAAGACTGTGCTAGAGCCATGCTAGTTTACTTAGATGATCTTGATAACACCCTCTACTCCACTTTTGTGCTGTTGCTCAAGCTTTTGTCCCTGCTTTGAATTTGGTTATTCCACTGTTGCTTCTCAAAGCCCTTGCCTTAGTTTGTGTTCCCCTAAAGCAGAACTTGAGACAAGGACTTGGGTATAGGTGGTTCATTTGGGAGATGATCCTGAGGAACAAGAGTAAGGCAGCCAGGACAGGAAGATAGGTGAGTAGAAAAGCCAATATAAGGAAATTTCATCATTTTGGGGGAATATATGTATAAATAATCCTATTATAAATTTGTGTTCCAAATGTTCTTAATTGCTAGAAAGCCACTAAATGTTTCTTGCATCCTTTTATATTAAATTTGCCCAAGAATCCTAGGATTTATTCAGTTTTAATAGAGTGAAATTTTAATCCTATTTCCAAATGCCAGACTGACTGAGAGACAACTGGAAGTTTATGAGTCTACTCTTGTTATTGCTTCTTGTTGCACCTAGTGACACTGTTCAGGACAAGTCCCACACAAGACTTAGAATGCTAATTCCACTCTAGATATATCCTTGCCAGCCTTGTGGTGACCACAGTACCAAGAGGTTCTGATGTAGAATAACTGACATGCTCAACCATTTTTTTCCCAAAGCAAGTTGGCTAAGTCCCAAAGGGCTTCCAGTTCCAGATTCACTGTGCTATAACCAGTCCTGGCGTGTTTCCTGTGAACCCCGAGGTTCTATGTCAACAGT
This sequence comes from Vulpes vulpes, assembly GCF_048418805.1. Taxonomy (NCBI): domain Eukaryota; kingdom Metazoa; phylum Chordata; class Mammalia; order Carnivora; family Canidae; genus Vulpes; species Vulpes vulpes. Next base: position 84,231,902 of record NC_132786.1, read on the forward strand.
CCAAACTGCCCTTTCCCACTTAGTTCACTTCTTTTGGGGATCTTTAGAATCCATACTGCCAGTGGACCTCAGAGAGGCCAACTCAGTCTGTCCTGCCAATTTTCCTTAATTTTAATCTTGGAGAACAGAGGTTAAGTTCTCAAATTCTTCTTTCCCAAAGGGCGTTATATTTCTTATGTTTTTTGTCCATTCTTCCTACTGGTGAGTTTTTTGTACCAGGGATGTCAGAAAAGACAGCCCAAATTGATTCAAAAAAGGTTATTTTACATCCTTTCCCCACAAACTTGCCTTGCAAATATATGCTCAATTAGAAGATTTCCTAAATATAAAGATTGTAATTTATACAGAATTGTTGAGCTTTTAATAATAAAAAAATACTTAACAATATTATCATAAACTATCTGATACAAAGCTAGAACATGCATTTGATTTGTTTATTTGTTTAGAGAGGGAGACAGAGAGAAGGGGAGAAAGAGTGAGTGAGCACACAGAACAGGGAGGGGCAGAGGGAGAGAGAGAGACTCTCCACTTGGTATGGAGCCTGATGCAGGGCTTGATTTCAAAATCCTGGTATCGTGACCTGAGCCAAAATCAGGAGTTGGATGCTTAACTGACTGAGCCACCCAGGTTCCCCTAGAGCATATATTTTATAAGTGGAAACTTGAATAGGTTGTAATATACTGGCCATCCTATGACTGAGTGATGATGTGTCTATGACAACATATCCAGAATGCCAGAATAATACCCTCTGTCTCTTGCAGATTCAGTTTTATCTGGTCATGTTTTGAGGGTTGGTTAATGGACCTGCCAGGGGCTATTTCCATGAGGTACTAAGGACCCTGGTTCCTGAGAAAACCAGTATCCACTCTGGGGGCTGACCTGCCTGCTCAACTTTCCCTGATTTTCATAAGGCCCAGGGAAAAATATCTTCATGACATGAAGAGAGCACACTTACATTTTGTCACAGTGAGGTGATACTCAGATTTGTCTAGCTAGTTCCCTCAGGCTCAATGCCAGAGTTCTAAAGCAAGAAGGAAATAATACAGAGTCAAACAGCAGATGTCGCTGATATTCCTGTTCAAAGCTGAGGGCTTAGAGCAATGTTATCTTGTGGATTCAATGCCAGAACATTTGATGTGGATAGGAAAACCATCTGCTCATGATGCAGGTAAGGGAAGAGCATTTTACAATGGCTTCACTGGGCAACATTGATGGGTACAGAGTATAGATTTTCTCTTAGACGCTGGGAACTGCTAGGTAGGACAATGACCATGGTGACCTGAGACTGTGTTTTGAACATGGAAGAAGGTGGCAGTTTTGATCTACATGAAGACTATCTCCTGGAAACCCAGCTTTGAGTCACAAAGGAAAGATGGGAGTTCCTGTGATCCATGATGTTAGAATAAGAGATAGACAGATGAATCTTATATTACTAGGTTGGTAGCCAGGAAAAGACATAGTAAATAAGTATTCTTCATTTTTCTTCTTTGAAATCATTAGGTCTTAAGTATTCCCATGAGTGAAATCTGGCTATATTTAATAGTACGTATTTTCAGAATTCTTTCCTGTTCAAGATACAATAATGAGGTGGTTAGGAATGGACATTCTGGAGTGAGCCTACCTAGATTTGCTACCTTCACAGTCATTTTTAATGAAAATTAAATGAGATAATCATATAATGAATTTGGCATCTACCAGACACTCAAAGCATACTTTTATTATATATTATACTCACTTTAGACTGACTAGAGTTTTACTTTTTATAAGTTCTTTTCACACCAAACAGAAGATTTTGTTAAGCTGTCATGACAGTGATAACTCTTGGGTCTTTTTTTATTCTTCTTTCTCCAAGTGGTTAAATTATTTCACAGCTTATCAGCTGTGATCCAATTCCACAGTTCATACTCAGGCAAAACTGCCTCCTCAAATAATGGGAGTTGGGTATGGAAACTACAAAATCAGGACAAAGGATGTTAAATTGCTATTTCCAATGTGCCTTACTTTGAACTTGACACTGCCTGCTATTACAGTGCCCAATTCTTGCTTGAATAATTCTGTATTTCCTCACATTTTACGAGCATTAACCTGACTATATGACAAGCAGTCTGTCTCGGCTGATGACACTATTTCTGTTTCTTAATTTGATACCCCAAATAATGCAAACCAACAATTACCACTTCACTTAGTTGTATATGAATTTAAAGAAACCTGGTCATTTATAACCAAGTAACATCTGAGCCCTGTTTCTGCCTCTTCTTAAAAGTCCCAAAGACATATATGTGCAGAAAGAAGGCAAAGTGATATTTCATTCTTGGCTAGGGCTTTTGCTTTTGAACCCAATGTAAAGCTGTAAATAGGTAGCTAAAGTTCACAGAAAAGCTGTTTTTCCTTATGCAGAGTAGGCTACTTCTCCTCCAGATTCCTATTGGAATCTAGGAACATCGCACTGATGGCAACACCCATGCGTGTGTTTGAGAAAAAGCAGTCAGAGAGAAGCTCAGTGAGAGAGGGAGAGAAAAAGAGTGTGAGAACATGAGCAAGTGAGCAAGAGATTAGAGATTGGTATTTGCCTCCACTGCCTAGAATGGAGTTGTGCAAAAGAGTCTATTCTAAGTGTTCTCCTGGTGGAACAAGAAGCCAAGTCTAGTTTGCAGGAAGAAGAAAAAAGGGAGGAGAGAGAAAGAGCTAGAATTTGTTTGTTTTTTGAAGGAAAACAAGTTCTGGGCTTATCTCAAACTTGTAGCTAGAAAAGAAAAAGAGTAGTAAGAAACAGATTGCGTGGCCCAATTTTGTGGCAGAAGCTTCAAGCTGGTCACCATCTAGATTTCATGGGAATTATCTAAATGGGGCCACCCCTTTCTGTGCCAGATTTGTTAACCAGTGTTTCCTCTCTGCAGAATTCAGTGTAATACATGCACTTTATTGGCGCTAGAGTACTTTTCACCAGAGTTGGATTCATCACTGAGGCACAGTAAGGAGGAGAGGGGTTGAGGAGGAGTTTCTTTCTCTATAAGCCCAAAATGCTGCATGTATCAGTTCTTCTCTTAATTTCTGGGGTTAAAGATCAAGTCTATGATTAGCTAAGGGAGAGGCTGTCTCTCATGGGGAAAGATGAAAACAAAGACCTACCTGCATCATGGGGTTATTTTCTTGAGCACTTTTAAGTACTTTATTTTATGCATTTGGGATTAATGGATTGAGGAAGTTCAACTCCTCCCTACTCTATTGTATAACAAATTATCCCCCAAATTTAAGAACTATAAAACAACAAACATTTATTATCTCGCCGGTAGATAGGAATCTGGAAATGTCTAAGTTGGGTGGTTTTGGTTCAGAGTTTCTCATAAGGTTGCACTCACTCTTAACAAGTGGTATGACTGTCTTTTGAAGGCTTGGCTGGAGCTGGGATATCCAGTTCCATGATGGTGTCCTCACATAGCTGTTGGTTGTAGGTCCAGTCTCTTACCACATGGGCTTTTCTATAGAGCAACTTGAGTTCTTAATGACAAGGCAGCTGCTTCCTCCAGAGTGTGTGATCCAAGAGGAGAAAGCCAAAATGTCTTTTGTGTCCCAATCTTGCACATCACAAACCATCACCTCTGCCATACATCATTCATCAGAAGTGAATCACTGAATCCAGCCCAGACTAAAGAAGAGGGAAATAAAACTGCCATTTGGAAGGAAGGGCTATCAAAAAGTTTGTGGACATATTTTAAACACCACACCCTCAAATCTTTTATAATTCTTTCAGAAGTTTCTGCAATCAGTCAAGATAAAACATTAGGTTAACTCTAAGGTGACATCAAATCAAGAATCTGTCATCTCTTTTCTCTCCTGTCTTGAATAATTCTCCTTGCTGTCCAGTCATGCTCACCAGACAATGGTATACATGGTGATATAAATACTACATGCCAAATAATACTGTCAAACTTCTTTAATTATTGGGAAAATGCTTATTTCCATAGGGAAGGACAAATCAACTTTCTTACTTTTTTTCTGCTAAGGAGAAATTTGCTCACATCATTCTTTTTTTTTCACAATGAAATGATATTTCAAAGTTTTTCCCTTTAGCATTTCTTCTTATTCTATTTGGCTCTACCTAAAAGAGCCTCATTCAAGTGAATGTGTGTGTGTGTGTGTTTAGTCCATGTTATTTTGCACAGAAATAATCTGAGTTCTTTGCTGTCACTGAAGAGGAATTATTCCCACAACAACTATGTTAACTATATTGTTATTTTAATGGCCCCCAATGAGTCATGCCTCTAACCATTTATGCCCTTGTGTCTTCTTTCCCATATTGACTCTGGAGTTGTCTTCATGACTTACTTTGTTCCATTAAACATCAGCATATGTGGTGCAAACAGAGGTTTGATGAGCATTTGTGCATTGGGCTGTCACATCTTGAAATCCAGCCACTGGGTGAGGAAGTCTGAATTAGCCATATGAAGAGGCCATGTGGGAAAGAATTGAAATGCCTTTGCTGAAAGCCCAAGCCAACAGCTATATGTGAAAGTGAGGCCATCCAGGACCAGCCAGTGTACGTCCCTGCTGCCAACTGACCACAGACACACGAATGAGCCCAGCTGCCACCTCATAGACTAGAAACAAGCTATCCCAGATAGCTCTGCCTAAATACCCAATCCAGAGTCATGAGCAAATAAAAGTTGTTGGAGGATTGTTTGTTGTATAGCAATAGTTAACTAACAGGACCAGTTTTTCATATAGTCTAACTTTTTTAGGTTCCAGAATGTCATACAACACAGGATGATAACATTGATTTAACTATAAATATTCTCAGAAGTCAAGAAGACACCAAAGTCTAAAAGCAGTAACTTATACTTTATTTTTTTTTTGTAACTTATACTTTAAATACTATTTCTCTTATACAATAATAATCCCTGAGCAAAGGAATCTCCCCAAATTGGTACATATTAAAATTTAGATCCAGACTGAAATTGATAGCTAAGAGAGCATTAGTATTATTTTAAGAAATAATTTAAGACAGCAGAAATATATAGAAAATATATAGAGTCCTTTAGTTTCAGCTTTTCCAGCTATCGATCTTCCAGAGGTTGAGAGAGATTTGAGAGAAGTCTGATAATAAGAGGTTAAGTGTACTATTTTCTGCCCTTCCCTAAAATCTTTTGGAAGCCTGAAGAAGCTTGTCAAGTCTCTGCTGCCAAAATCTATGCTCCTAGATACTTCCCTCAGGATATATTGCTTCTCATTTAGTTCCTCAGGGCCAAATGAGAAGCAATATATCCTTTGCCTCATGTTGAAACCCTACTCCTTCGCATCTCCTGAATTCCTGTCTTCTCATTTCCTGAAGTCATCTAAACTCTCTGGGAATATGAATGAATTTCTGACTTTAGCAGGTACCAGGTGCTCAATTAATATTTGTTGAATGAAAAAAACATTATAACACAATATTCTTTTTCTACTGTATCTTCTTTTGTAATTAGAACAGTCTGGAAATAAGAGATTTCATAGGGCTAATTTTTTCTAAATGAACAAATAGGGAAAACCAAAACAAAATAAACCAGGTTAGCAAAATCTCCAACACCAACCAATGCCCATGCCCCTCATTTTGATTGAAGCTGCCTTCACTCCAGAAACAAATTCTAGCCTTCAATACCCACTGAGGATTTGGTATGAGTTCTGCTGACTCCTTGTGGGATTTGGGATCTAAGAAAAAGAGCTTCCCTTTGGTCTGAGGCTTAAGAATAAGTCTCCTCTATTTCCCCTAAGTAAATCTTAGTTCTGGCCACGGCCAGATGCTGGTTCCCTCCAAGTGACTCTCAATCAACAAGTTTTTAAATGATCTAACATCTTAAAATCCCAGAATTTTCTGGATCCCCAAGGCTATTAATATTAGGAAAGTACATTTTCATTTTCAGATTTAAAAAGAAGCCACTTTTGGTAGAGGAGTCTTTCTACACTGTAACTTATTTTCCAAATGTCTATTCCTAGGCATGTTCTTACTGTCTTACTGAAACAATACCAGATGAATAATAATGTTTGGGTTCAATGCTAAACATAATATTTAGTCTAAACATCCCTAGTCCCCATTGAGCTCCCAAAAAGAATCCAAGCACAAAGGAGACAAAGTAGGCAATGGGATATTTTATAGTAACTTAGGGTTTTATCTCAAAATCCAAGAGTGCTAGGCTGGGCTGTATGAAGGAGTCTTTTTTCCTAACCCCATGGACCCAAATAGCTTCAAGTCAAAGCAGGTTATGAGTTCCTATTTGGTCAATTTCTACATCTTCCCAGAATCTGCCACTCTAATGCACTGAAATGACATTCTTAGCCTCAAATAAAAACAAACTAGGAAAGATAGAATTTTAGATTTTACTCTAATATCTACTGACTTGGATTTGCTTAGACTTCAAACAGGCCTTCTTAGAAATCACATGGAAATGCCTGAACAGAGCTCCTGGACCATGGATCTTTTATGGCAAAATGGCATGTGAATATTAATATTTCTTGTTCATTCAATGGGTGTCTTTTGATGATACTAATAAACAGTTTGGTTTACATAGAATAAGGAAATGAGCAAAACTTCGATAATTTAAGCAAACTATTTTAACAGGTAGCAAACTTAGATATTCTACTATGCTTATATCATAAATATTTGCTAACGATTAAGGATAAAGGTTTGCAGTTGGGAGATTTTTAATTTTAATTTTTGGTCTGGCATTCAAAGATTAATAATATAGACCTATAGTATTTGGAACCAAGTCACACATGACTTGAAATGTCTTTGTGAGAAATGATGTAGGGACTCTTTTAAGACTAAAGTAATTAAGTTTGTTTTCAATATCCAGTTAACTCTAAGGCTCTCAATATTACTATTGAGAAGATTTAACTTCAGCAATATTAGAATTGCTAATGATATCTTTTAAGATTGCTCATTTCACATTAAAAAGTAACAGTCACACACACACACACACCATAGAATATATATATTTCACGTATAAATTCACATCAAATACATATTTTTCTTATCCAGATTAATTCCAATATTATTACAATAAGGAGGAGCTTTCACTCAAATGTATAATAAAAATTTGGATGTGAGAGTGAGATAAAAATCAAGTTACTTGTTGAATAAGTGATTATTTAAAAATGTGCTTAGGGTTGATTTGACCAAATTATACCCTATTAGATATAAAAATTTTAATCGCAAATAAATCATATTTGTAACAGAGACAGTCTTCTAAATGATTTTAAAAGAGTAAAATTATCCAGTTTCTGTATCTTATTGAGGGGTAAGAGCACATTCATAGCCTATCCATCTATCTATATGTGCCTTCTTTTTTAATTCTTTCCTAGGTTATCCCAAAGACAGCATAAAGTTGGGGAACAAGATGATCTTAGTGTTCACATAACTATTTTCAGTTGATTAGAATTTTCATGTGTATCAAATGTATTTGTTTGGAATGACTGGATATGTTTGTATTAAATTCAGTATAGCTTCTGTTATTGAATTTTCTTGTTTCTTCATTTTCTCTCCACATTAAGCCTACTAGGAAAAAGACTCTTTTTATTTAATATGGGTGCATCATTAAACCTTTGGGGATCTAAAAGCTCTCTCTTCAATATGCATGAAAACTTCAAAAGGTTGAAAAAGATAATGTAGTTCTAAAAAGTTGATCCCTTTAAAAAAAAAGTTGATCCCTTTCCTCCCTTTTTACTAGAATATAAACCATAGGCAGATAATGTGTAATGCCAGACAATAGACCATATCAAATAAACAATGCCACCAAATCCTTACACTGACCCTACAAATAATATTTTTTCCAGAAAAAAATATTTTAAATGAGGGGAAAATCTTCTAGTCATGCTGTTTTGTTGCTTTTCCTTTAGGAAGAGAAGAAAAACATTGTCTTCTGTGCATGCTTTTTCTTCTGAAGGGCTTCAGAGGCCATAAAACTTTAATTTGTAAGTAAAAAAGAATATATATGCATATATATATATATATATATATATATATATATATATATATATGATTAAAACAGAGGCAGCATGCCTAGGAACTTGTATAAGAATAGAGTAGAAGGGGGATCCCTGGGTGGCGCAGCGGTTTGGCGCCTGCCTTTGGACCAGGGCGCGATCCTGGAGGCCCGGGATCGAGTCCCACGTCAGGCTCCCGGTGCATGGAGCCTGCTTCTCCCTCTGCCTGTGTCTCTGCCTCTCTCTCTCTCTCTGTGTGACTATCATAAATAAATAAAAATTAAAAAAAAAAGAATAGAGTAGAACATTAGAAAAAAGTAAAGGCAAATTCAAATGAAATAAATACTAATCAACTTTAGGCACCAGGAAGATGCTCCAAATATGCTTTTTTGGCATAAAGATAGTACTAAGTATGTCCTGAAAGCAGGCTTATGGATCTATGAGATCATCTTGCCTCCATCAGCCATCTATAGTAACACCTATCATACTTGACATTGATGTTAATGTCACACTTTTGATAATAATGTCACAATATCAGGTTCATATTGGCATTTCCCAGACCTTAAGATTCCCCTTGTTCTTCCTCAAGTCCTTATTCCAGGCAAAGAGGCAATTGCCTCTTTCGGTCCTTCTATATTTAATGCATAACTTCATTTCCAGAAGCAATAAAGAAGAACTGCATGATAAATTCAAATGTAGTACTGTAGACTGCTCACAACATTGTGATGTTCTGGACTTTTGCCATCAAGCTTTAGAGATTGGCAAATGGCATGGAGTTAGACATGTCCTTGTGCCTGAAACATACCTATTCACTTGGATTTCTAGGTTATCTTCGAGGAAAGAGTGCTTTTTTTTTTAAAAGAGAAAATTCATCGTCTCTATGAGAAAGCTCCCTTTCTTGATTTCTTCCCATTCAGAACAAAGTTCTAGATAATAATTTGAGATCTTCAGAGCAGTGTTTCCCAAATTGAATAACACAAGCTTTAGATGGATTGCAATATCTATTTAGTAAGGTCTAGACAAGCAATTAAAATTGAAACATAAAATATAGCAGCTTAAGAGTGACCCAACTAGGGGATCCCTGGGTTGCTCAGCAGTTTAGCGCCTGCCGTTGGCCCAGAGTGCGATCCTGGAGTCCCAGGATCAAATCCTGCATCGGGCTCCCGGCATAGAGCCTGCTTCTCCCTCTGCCTATGTCGCTGCCCCCCCCGCCCCATGTCTATCATGAATAAATAAATAAAATCTTTAAAAAAAACAAAAAAGAGTGACCCAACTACAACAGAATAGAGAATATTAGCTGTATAGTAAGGGTCTTTGTTTTGGTTTTATACATGCATATGAATATGTTTACTGGGCCATGGTGAGAAGTGGAGTTTTTACTGAGTTGTAGTAAAAAAGTCTTGAAAAACAGTATTTATGGCAATATGATTCTATAAATGTTATGCCTTACAAAGGTTCAGTGATTCAACTCAAATCAATTGTCATCTTAACTGGATAGACACACAGCTAAGTGCCAGAGTGTTGTAAATATCAATTTCCTGTTTGTAAAGAGTTTGATACACCAGTGTTCTATCAAAGTTACCAAGAAGGAAAGAAAATGAAATATGCCATTATTTCAGAATACACATTCTGTCTTCTACATGCCTATTGAATATAGCACAAGTTATTCAGGATCTCACAAAGTGAAATTCTCTTTTAGACAAAGCATATTCTCTTCTTGTAGGTATCTGGTGAGTGACTGAGAGTGATGGAAGGTCAAATGAGAAATTGTGGTTACTCTCTCAAACAAGAATTTAAACTGCCTAGAGTTTACTGAGTGACCATTTTCATTTCTTGTTCATTTTTTTCTTTGCAATCTTATGACCTGTTTTTATCCAATGTAAAGCTTAAAAAATTCTATAAATTCTTTTTATTTTGAGTACACAAAAGAAAGCTTAGGGCACTTACTCTTTTGAAATAGCTTCAAAATGTATCTTATTCCTCCATGGTCACCTTATTTTTTCTGTTTTGAAATTGGGATAGTTTCTTGGAAGTACTAAACATCTCAGACACTGTTCAGGGGGCATTAATGAGTCCTTTTCATCATGGGTGGCCCCTATGCATAGTTGGAGACTTCACCAAATTATCTATTGCTAGCAATAAACCAAAATCAGTTTTCATATGAAACTCATTTCTATGTAAATCCCGTTATCCAGTAGAAAAATGATTATTGACATGGGACCATATACATAGTGGTATATGTATTGCATACAAAATAAAATCTTTTAAAGGTCTTTTTTTTTTCTTTTTAGAGAGAGAGAGAGAGAGTGTGTGTGTGTGAGCTGGGGGCAGGGGCAGAGAAAGAGGGAGAGAGAAGAAGAATCTCAACCATGTACCAAGCCCAGTGTGGAGCCTGCCAAGGGGCTCGATCTCACATCTCTGAGATCATGACCTGAACAGAAATCAAGAGTGGACACTCAACCAACTGAGCCACCCAGATGCCCCCAAAGTAAAAATCTTATAACATGAGTTTAAAGAGAACTAGAAATAATGATCATTATTCCATGTTAATAATTATAAAACATTTTTTCTTTCACTGTTTCTTTCTTTTTGGTAAGAGAATGTGAATCTTAATACATTATTATACTTTTTAATCCTACATGTATAGAGCTTTGCTGAGATGTTAAAAACATATGTATACATGTTTTCTTCAATATTCCTACATTCTAACAATTTATACTGGTGGCCCCATCTTCAAACTGCATAGTTATGCAGATGGTACAGATATAGATAGACTGATTATATTGGTCGTAACAGCATTCTGATTGGTGAGACCCCAGGCAGTAATACTTATCATATATTTCCAGTATCTCCCCTCCTTTTAAAAAAATACTTATTTTAATTTTAAGTAGGTCATGCCAAACACAGGGCTGGAATTCACAGCCCTGAGATCTAGATTCACATGTTCTAGTGACCAAGCCAACCAGGAATGCCCCCCAACACCTCCCCTGTCTATATTCTCACTCTCATTACAAACCTAGAAAACAAACAAACAAACAAAAAAAACCCCAAAAAACAACAAAACAAAACAAAACAAAAAAAAAGTTGATCCATTCAAAGAATATTTACGATAGAGCCAATTTTAGAAACACATCACCAAATTATATTTCTAAACAGTTCTGGTCTTAAGAAAGTTTTCAGGCAAGAGAAAAGAGATGACCTATATTAATATAATGTAAACAAAAGATGAATCTAATGACATATGAAAGCAAAATTTCTGGTTAATAGCCAATCTTCAAACTTTCCTTATCTCCCCTCTCTATGCCATACGTCCTAAACTAGGATTATCATCCTAATATGATGAATAATATTTTAAAATGAAAAATGGTGTGAGGAATAACTCAGAGAAGAGTATGGGCTAATATGAATTCTGCTTTCTCAGAAGCTTCTCTAGGAAACTTCTAGTTGGACAAAACCTAAAAACTGAGGTTAAGTCATGAAGTAGTCAATTAAAAATGATCAATTTTCTGTCTAGCCCCACTACTTTATTTCAAAGATCTAATTCTATTTTGATTAGAAGACTAGATGCTCTGAACCTGCTAGATCTTTGACTAATATTCCCTGTATCCCATATTAGAGAAACATGCTATCTTTTACTGTATTTTGATAATTATTTCTATGGTAATGTGGACACTAGTAATATCCATCTATGCACACACAAAAAGAAATGAATACTGAATATGTAATTTGGCAACACTGCTAAGTTATGGCTTCTTTAAGGAAATGCTCTTCATCTTTTTTTTTTTTTTCCCTCTTGGTTAAAAGTCAAGACTTCTATGTGAAACTTGAAGTGATTGACAAACATAGGAACTCTCTGAAAATGCACAAAACCATTGCTCAATGTGTGGAGAAGAAGAGATCATTTTCCCTCTGAGATTACAAATTCAAAAAGGTGGATTGGGACAAAATATAATTACTTTCCTTTGAATTGAGCAAGGCACTGGGGTTAGCAATGTCAATCTCATGGACAAGTGTAATGAAATCTCTAATGATCAGAGAAGGTCTGAATCTTCACTTCACATTTCATTTGGAAGATACTCCAGTAGTATTGGTGGAAATGAATGGGATTATTTATTAGAAGGTTAACACATGTACTTCCTTGATATAATACATTTTTAGATATCCAGCATGGTGTGGGGAATGGGGAATCACATTAGCCAGATATATTGGTTAGCAGAAAGATAGCAAATAACGGAGATGGTTTTCATCACTCTTTAATCATTTCCAAGTGCAATGGCTGGGAACTCTTCCTCTCCTCCTTATCATTTCCTGTATAATTATCAAGGATGCACACTTAATAATAGAAAATAGGTATACTCCTGGGGAATTCAGAAGAGGCTCGGCAGAGTTGCAGGCCTTGCTTCTTCTATTGTCAATGAATGCAGCTGTGGATTAAGAGCACTACAACTTAATGGTATGAATAGATAATATGGCTAATTGTATGGGAAACATGTAGTGAGTGCCAGGATGATAAGAGTCAATCTATTAAGTGTTAGATCTCTGACTCACTGGTAATGGTGACAGAGGCATAGGGAAACTCCCAGATCTGATGTCTTCCCCTCAGGCCCTGTGAACTCCAGTTTTAAACCTTATCCCCTTTCCCCCAGGACCAACCCTACAATTCTATTATCTCTCCAGTCTTTCACTGTGGCAAAAACTCTAGGCCCTGCTCTTTTTAGGATTAGATTTTGATCTTTAAGAGCTGTGGTCATCACCAGTTAGGTTCACCAATATCTAGTTACCCTCTGTTTCAGACAGATATTTCTCTTCTTGGAATATGGCAGAAACACCCTTCTTGGCAACCTTGTTCCTTTAAAGTTTGTTGGGGCCAGTGACTAGTTCTGGGCATGAATCGTGAACATACATGATGTATGTCAACCAATGACTGATGAGAATTGTTGCATAAATATTCTGTTCTCTCACACATTGGGTAGGAAAACTCTGAAACATATTTTCCCAACTTTCTTAGTGCTGTTACACTTTTGTTGCCTACAGTGGTAACTTACCCTTCTCCATCTCTGTCTTACTTTCTTCTCTCTTTTCAGTATTTCCTAAGATTGTCTTCCAATTAAATTATTTCTACTGAAATCCTTTTGGAGCAGTTTTAAAATACTTTCATAGCATTTAAATACCCCTTCTAAGAAGTGGAACCAAATTCCCCCCCCCCTAATTCACCTACACTTAGTAATGTGTTTCTAACTAATAAAGTATGGTAAAAATACTGTTTTGCATATAGGGGTAAAAGTATTCCTTACTGTTTCTCTTGAATCACTTGATCTGGAGGAAGCTAGCTGCCATGTTATGTTAATGCTCAAATAGTTCTATTGAGAGGTCCATATTATAAGGAACTGGGGTCTTCTGCAAACAGCCATGTGAGTCAGCCATCATAGAAGCAGATCTCCTGGCCCAATCATGCCTTCAGATTACTTCAGTCCCAGCCAATATTTGATTGCAACCTTCTGAGAGGTCCTAATGCTGAATCACATAGCTAAACCACTTTGGGATTCCAGATTCTCAGAAATTATGTAAAATAATAAATGCTTGTTGCTTAAAACTGCTAATATTTTGTTGCACAGCAAAAATAACTAATTTACCTAGTCTCAGAGATTTCATCTAGGACACAGCAACACTATATCAACTCTCTTGTTTGAGTAAAGTGTACTGAGACCATGTGTGCAATAGAACCATGGCCTAAGTCCATCTGACATTAGATTCAATGAGTCCATGGATCTCCTTGTGATTGTTTATCTAATATTTATATGCTTAAAAGGATGGATATATTTAGTAGTTGATAGAATTTCCTTATTGAATCCTTGGCCTTTGAAATAATATCCATTAGAGTGGGAAAGGCCACATGCAAGCCCCTGAAATTTTATCCCACCACGCAAGATAGTAAACTAGAAGCATCCTAGGTAGAAAGGCAGAGATTGGTGTTACTTTCGAAAACTAAAGAATGCAGATATTGCCTCTGCAAAAACCAGAATGAACCATGGTGAATAATGGTACACTTCCAAAAACTTACCGAAATGGTAGCCCTAATTATAGCTGTTATGCCAGATAATGTATTTATTAAACTAGATCAATACAGTTTTGGGTATATTGTATGAGACTGATGACCTGACAGGAATGTTTCTTGCAATCCCAATCAGATAGAGGATTGGAAGTATACACATTCACTTGGGATGAACGACAATTTATAGCCTTGCACCAGGGATATATTGTCAAACTATGTAATGTGTAGAGTCTCTAGTGAGCCTCAATAGAAGAATTGCATCACAGACCCTTAACATTGTGGAGTAAGGTCATGCTATATATAGCAGGGAAAATTTTCCCATCCCAAATCATTTCCTGATGTAGAGCATTGATAGAGACCGTCATTTCTATCCTTAACAACAAAAACATGTCATGTAAGCTACTATAAAATTATAGTCAGTCTTTCAGAAACTCTTCAGAGAGCTGAGGATGTAAAGAAATCCACATGAGTCACAAAACAAGTCCACACATAGCCATAAATTCTTTCCCATGGGGCCTTCAGTGAAACACAGCAATAGTGTATGAATGCTAGGTACAGGGCAAAAGGCTAAGATATATAGCCCCAAGGTGTATAGAATCCTCATAAAGTGCAAGGAAGCAGACTGCTAGAGCCTGAGAGCAGGGTAGGAAAGCTCAGAGACATGACCATGAGGTGGATGTAAACTTCATCAAGCATAAGACCATGGATAATTCGGGCCAGGGAAGAACGGTAGAAAGTTAGAAAGTAAAGAAAACTCCCCAGTACTACATAATATTGGCAGTTGAGCTGTAAAGAGACATCTTTGGCATCTTTCTGTGTTTGGAAAATACCTGAACTCCTCATTAAAATATTTAAATCCAATGGTGAACTGGATCCAGCTAAAGTTGCAAAACATTTATTTTTGTACGGACTTTTTTTTTTTTTTTAGATTAAGAAACTAATTTAAAAAGAAAGTGACTTATCTAAACTAGCACAGATATCTAGGGGCAACACCAAGGCTAGAGCAGAGTCTTCTCACTTCTAGTTTAATTCCTTGTCGGCTGTACCATGTATAGGAAGGACTATAATTAAAGAAAAACACTATTCTATACATCATCAATCTCCTTGATCATTTCTCAAAAAGTTTGAAGTTGAATCACAATTGCCTGAAATTCTTTTTAAATTCTAGAATATTGAAAATGTAATCTTTAATTTTTTTTAGCTCAAAAATTTTAGAAAATTCTAAGGTGTCATTGCTTATATATATATTTAGCTACTTTCAAATACAAGCAAGTCCTGTGGATGTGTAAATGAGAATGTGAAGACAAGGTAGATAATGTTAATTATATAAAGAAGAAATATGTGCAATGATTAAATCCACAGACTGTGGAGCCAGATTACTTGCACTGGGAAAATTGTCTAACCTCTCCCTTAGCCTTATTATTTGCAAAGTGAGATTAATAATATTATCTACATCATTGGATTGTTATGAATATTAAAAAAGTTACAATATGTGAAAAGCAATTAGAGTTGTACTTAATAATATTTTCTGTTTTGTGTCCTATCTGATTGAGAAATTAAGATGCCAGAAAAAATGGGTTATTATAGTGACCAATTCTTGGGTTTATACTTTGTCTGAATAATTTTGAGGGGATATTTGCTTCTGCTATATGATTTTTTTTAAGGATGGCATAAAGAGTTGTAGTATAGAACTTGTTTAAAATCTAAGTGGATTTTCCACTTATAATTAGAAAGGACTAGCAGATATCATGGTTACCCTAATAGGTATAACAATAACTATCTTCCTTTATAACTCTCCCTTTCTGACACAGGCAAGAGCAGGAGAGATGAAATTAGTTTCCTTTAAACATGAATTTTTTCTTCACAATATAGGGGGAAAAATGACGATCACTGAAAACATGTTGGTCCTGTTTATCCTTGTGTTCTGTCCCCAAACCATGTTATTTAAAAACAAAGACAAAAACTCAACTGATAGGATATTAAATGCAGGACAAGGGAAATGAGACATCATTGGATGGGGAGATGGATATTAACCAAGGGTGAAGAGCCCTCCTAAGTAAGTTTCAGTAATGGGAATAGATTTCTTTAGATAAGAACAATAGAGGTCTTTAAAAGATGTATTCGTGAACTTTCAGCAGAATGATGCAAAGAAGTCTGATGAAAACTAACTTCCTTACATTCCTGCCATAGAGCCTGGAATGTTCACTGCTCTGTGACAACTTCTTAAAATGAATGTGGACAAGGACTGAAGAAGGGCGTAAATGAAAAAGTCAAGGATTGCTGGTGTGGGAGATTATTTTTCTTATTTAGAGTTTTCTAATGTGTTATAACATGGTATGTATAATTGAAAGAGTCAAAACCACAAAGTGCATGTAAAACAAAATAAGATTTAATAAGGTTAATTCATTTACTTAAAGGAAGGATACACACTAGAATTAATCTGATATAAATAATCACACAGCTCACCAATCCCTACCCTGCCTCCAAGTAGAAAAAGTTAAATGTTCACATAGATATCAGGTACAGCTTACTAAAAGAAATCTTTAATGTTACCTTAAGATTATAATCTTTAA
The DNA here is from genome assembly GCF_048418805.1 of Vulpes vulpes. Lineage (NCBI taxonomy): Eukaryota > Metazoa > Chordata > Mammalia > Carnivora > Canidae > Vulpes > Vulpes vulpes. The sequence continues at coordinate 84,248,483 of NC_132786.1, forward strand.
GTCTTATGGGAATGGAAAAGTAGTGGTATATTTTAAAAGGAAAAGTTGTTTAAATTAAATTATTGCGAAGATGTATTAATACTATATTTGGAAGTTTTAATCAGAAGATTGAAAAGGAGATTTTAAAAGATCCTCAGTTGATTATAAGAAATGCATGCAGAGGTTTTGAAGTTAGAAAGTTGTTTGTTTTTATTTTATTTTATTTTTTTAATTTGTTTGTTTTTAAATAAAATGACAATTGTTTGGTCTTAATGGGAAACCAGTGATTCTATCTGTTAAGTTTGATAAGCAGCAATTGAAGAAATAAATATATTTATTTTGTCGGGCACTGATTAGCAAAGTCAGTCCATGAAATATTGAAGGAGAGCACAAGAGAAACAAGGAGGGTAACCTATGATATTCATAGTTATTCATGACATGTATATTAGGAAGTAATGCTGTGTTTGGTAAAGCTTACGCATAGCTCTTCAAGGGAGATCTTTTCTAAGGCAAATATTATATTTTGAAATTACAATATTAGAAGATTAAAGCCAATAGATATTCTGAAAATGAATATGGACAAAGACTGGAGGGCGGCATAAATGAAAAAGTCAAGGATTGCTACTGAGAGTGGTGAAGATTATTTTTCTTATTTGGAGTTTTTAAAATATACTATATTGTGGTATGTGTTTGAAAGCCAGACAGTCAGACAGCAGCTTTTAAATTATACAAGTGTATATAGTCCTGTGCAACTGCAAGCAGATGTGTCTGGTGATCTAGAGGTGTTCCCCAGGCAGTAGTTGCAAAAATCGAGTCTCCATACCAGTGCATAAGCTCTCGGCTAGGAGACCAAGGCAAGCTGCCCAGAGGCAGAGAGAACCTGAAGCCCAGTGGGCACCAGCTCATGTTCACGTTCCTGGGGGTGTGCCACACCAGGAGCCTGCCCACCAGGCCAAAGCTCCAGGAAGAGAGAACAGGCCTTTTCTCCAGAAAGAGTGGGGGTGTTTCAGTTTGTGCAGTGCCCCAAAGGTGATGGCCTGCCGAGATGGTCTCTGATGGTTACAGTCCCGTGGGGACCCAGGATTACAAGCCCCTCGGCCACCAGAACTATGAGAGCAAGGGGCATCTCCTGGATGGTAGGTGGCAGCCATAAAGCTCAGGACACCAGACCTGTAAAAGCTCCCCTCTGGGGATCCCTGGGTGGCGCAGCGGTTTGGCGCCTGCCTTTGGCCCAGGGCGCGATCCTGGACCTGGGATCGAATCCCACGTCGGGCTCCCGGTGCATGGAGCCTGCTTCTCCCTCTGCCTGTGTCTCTGCCTCTCTCTCTCTGTGTGTGACTATCATAAATAAATAAAAATAAAAAAAATACTTTAAAAAAAGCTCCCCTCCGAGGGAGAGTGGCACCCTGGAGTGCGGCAGAGAGAGGGAGCCAGCAAGCCTGAAAATGGAGCACACATGTTGGAAACAAACAATGGGACAGAGAGGGAGAAAAGAAAAAGAAAAAAAAAAAATCTTGAGTTAAAATAAAAAAAAAAGTGCCAGCCTGTTTGAGCAAGGTGGAGGGAGAACTTGAAGATGGCACCCTCCGGCCTCTGTTCCGGGAGAGCATCCCAGCAGGCCCCCCAAAAGTGTGTCAAATCAGACATCTGTCCCTCAGGCCAATGCTCCCAGACAAGCCTAAGAGCCTCTCCCTAAGAGCCTAAGAGCAACTCCCACACCTGGTCCTGAGGCTGGTGAGTCCCAGGGTGGGCCCTTTTCAGCCTCCCCGCCCCCCCCCCCCCCCCCCCGTTGGTTTTCAAAACTAGACATTTGGGCCAGGTCTTAAAAGTTGAGGGTACCTGATGTGGGGTTCAAACCCTTTGCTCCCCAGTGAGAAGTTCTGGGGTGTGACTTCCTCCTCCATTGTAGGTCTCTGCTAGGGAGCTGCGGGAGAGGGTCGCGGTGGTGGTGGGGTTATGGCAAGATTGTGTCTCAGCCTCTCCTACCTGCATCTTTGTGCACTTTCGCTGGCGTACCTCATGCCAGGAGTGGCTCGGTTAGTAGTTTTTTCAGAGAAAGTAGTTCTGCAGCAGCAGAGTCACTGTGTCCCTAGGAGAAGGTGAGCTCAGGATCCCCTTCTTGAACTGGAAAGTCTCAAATATGTACACTGAATCCAATCCCTAACTGAAACTTGGGTGTATATTGATAAAAATGATCATTTTAATCTTTGTGACAGAAGGGTTGTCTTCATTTCTCAAGCAAACAGGATAAGGGAAATGTTGTGACAGTCTGCAAGAAGTTTGTTATATTGTGGGTATCATGTCCCAACTTTCTTCATGACCAATGCTCACGATTAAATGAGTGCTTTATTAGAGAAGTCTATTGCACTGACTCCATGAAATCTTTATGCAGAGATATGTCTCCTAAGTGAAATCAGTAAGCTGCTGAAAGTATGGCTGCATGCTATTTTCATAATTTTTCAAAACTTGGGTTTGTGGGAATTATTTATGATCTATTGTTATCTCCTAGCCTCCAAATTAAAGAGTGAAGGGCAAATTTTTCGAGAAGACCGCTGAGAGACCATTCTATTCGATAGTTGTTACAACAAAGTCCAACATCTGTCAAAATGGTTCTCATCTCTTGGCTTTAAGAAATCATAATTATAAATATGACAGGGAAATCCAGGCATTATGGTATATTCAGAGGCTGAAGGCAAAGTTCCTTGAGCTTACATGGTATCAATTATAGTCTTCTTTCAGCAGTCTGGCATACAAGATGGAAGTCAGTCTTATAAATTAATAATTGACAAAAACACATTTGACGTTTTTTTCCTCAAAGCGTTCATCACAAAATTTATCTCAGTAGAACCAGGTGTCCTTCAAGATTACAAAATAGTTTTTGTTTGTTTTCCTGGAAGATATGCTTTAAATTTGTGGCATAACTCTAACAGAAAGGAGTTTACTTATTATCAGAATAGATTCAAAAGCCTCTTGAGAAGGAGTTTGTTTAAACCAGTAGAATCAAGGTCCCATACAACTATTATGACATGAACTTCTGAGGAATATTCAAAATGTTCATATCATGGTGTGGGTGAAAGGGAGGTGAAAAGGAGGGAGCATCATGTAGTAACGTTATCCAAATGTGGCCATTGTACCAATTCCCCTGGAGATCAAAACATAATTTTTTTGTTGCTCTAAAACAGGTTTTCAAACTAAGTCTGTCTCCGCTGGTGACATATGGCAGGGTTTCAGTAGTACCCAAAGTTGCTTAATAAACAGTGTATAGGGATCCCTGGATGGCTCAACGGTTTAGTGCCTGCCTTCGGCCCAGGGCATGGTCCTGGAATCCTAGGATCGAGTCCCACATCAGGCTCCCTGCATGGAGCCTGCTTCTCTCTCTGCCTGTGTCTCTGCCTTTCTCTCTCTTTGTCTCTCATTAATAAATAAATAAAATCTTAAAAAATAAACAGTGTATAGCTGTTGCTAAAATATTTTGGGGGTAAACGTTTTAATAACACAAATTATACAAATATGGATAAATAATAACTGCAATACAAAATTCTCATGCTTAAGAGGATCACTTTGAGCCGGGGCATCAGAACCAACAAAAGGCATGGATACACACTCTCTGCCATTTATGTTAATTCCATTGAAATGCTTTAGAGATAATGCTCTAAAAAATGGGAATTTGATGAAGAATTTCAGTAGTTTCACACTTGTGATCACCAGGATTAATATTTAAAAATTATTAGTATATAGACAAAAAGTATCAAAGAAGAACCCAAACGAATAGGTAGCTATTCATGGTCTAGTCATAATAGATACTTAGTAATTGTCTCTACAATTTTTTTCCTCCTACATATACCATCATCACCTGTGGGGCCATCTTCATCTTTAGGTTCTCAGATCTGCTGCATCTTATTAGTGAAGAGATTTCAGGAAATACAGATCTATGCCTGGGGCACTAAAGATCAAGTCAATTTTATCGTTAGTTCTGATTTGACCCTGGCTCTTTAGTTCTAGTACCTGGGCTTCTGCTGTTTTTAGATTTTAAACACCTGTTTATGGCAACTCCTTATTTTATTCCTAATTACTTGAGTTCTAACATCTTCCCAGTTTCCTAGCTTCTAAAACATAGGGTCCATGTATGACTTGCCAAAAGCCCTTCTCCAAGCTCTTTCTCTCTATTGTCTCATCCACTCTTTCTTTTTTTCCATTCTACTGTTACAGAGCTATTGTTATCTAATGTCAGCAATGTATTGTACTATTATTTGTATATTCCTGGTGCTGACACAGACGCTAGCATGCACAAATAGCAGGTTTTCAATAAACTTGTCTCAAGTGAATGTGTCACCTAGGTCTCTGCTCCCTTACTGTGGAAGACAAGTGACTAAATCGATCACAAAACCATCTTAACTCTTAGCTCAGCATATGCAAGTCATCCTGAAGAATGTCTAAGGAGAATAGTCTTCTATTTCAGGTTCAAATGTTATATTCCAACATATACAGGGTGATGGATTTTCGGAAGTGGTTTCTCTCACACATTTAGCTTATTCCCATGTTTCTGTCTTTTGGCTTTCATTATTAGTTTTATTATTCTCCTTATCACCCTTTCTTTCTGTCAGCCCCTAGAACTGCTCTGTGATTTTAAACTTTTTGGTTTCCTCCTGAAAAGTCTATCATCTAGCCTGGGTTGTTAGTGCTCTTCAGTCACTTCTAATTCAGTCATTGGATAGGGAGTGGGAAAGAGTTTTCAGATCTTGAAAGTGAGGTGGGGACCTACAGAAACCTCCAGGATGACATTGCCCAAGTGGGGGATTTGAAAGACTAGTATTCCTTTACTGTTCCAGATAGGGATTGTCATTCATCTCTTTATTATGTTAATCAATAAAAGAACTGGTGATAGAGCTTTACAAATACAGCTTCCCTTAAGGAGCTATTCTCTTCCATGTTTTTATGTTGAAAGAATGTCTCCTAATCTACTCTGGGCTGCACGACAAAAGTTTCCTCCTATATCCTCCTTTCATAATTTTGCTGTCTGGATTATAGGTTTTCCTCTATTACTCCAGCCATTGTGGGTGCAACATTGTAAGAAAACAGTCAAGTAAAGGTGGGATGACTGAATTTGTTTAGTCTTACTACTGATGCCTGCCAACACACATATTTCAGTTTGCTCAACTCTTGTCTTACTAAACTTCTTCCATAGCAACTGCTTATCTGGGTACAATTTTTTACCTGCCACCATATTTTTTAAATCCTCCGCTGTTCTAGACAACAAGGTTCCCATCCATTCCCATTTCTGCCATCAGTGTTAGCCCTGTTTTAGCAGTTAAATGTATTTTTCTCAGTAATGTTCTTTAAGTAGTTGTACAACATTTAATCTTTTGGATCAAGAAAAATTCTCAAGATGAGAGAATGAGAACGCTGATATAGGAATCTAGTGTGTGAAAATACAGAACCAAACCTCATTTCCTTACAAATCAAGCCTGAACTCTCTGGTGATGGTAGCAGATAGCACATGTTTTGCAATCTCCTCTGGTGATGAAACATTTTCTTCTTGTTGGAAACTCTTTGTTTTTTGTTTGTTTGTTTTTGTTTTTGTTTTTGTTTTTTTTTTTTGTAATTATGTGAGGACAGCTCTCTCCTTTCTGGCTATGGAAGGACAGAGAACATGGCATAGGCTAGGCAAATCAAAGTAATCTATTCCCCTGGCCACTAATGTTTGGTGACAACCTATTCAGGCTAATTAGAGACTCAGGCAAGTTCCAGCCAGAGATAGTAAGGAAGCTTCTCAAAACAAAACAAAATTAAACAAAACAAAAGCTACTAGTCTGTAAGTAGGTAACATTAATAAGGGTAACTATTGATAATCCTATCTTTTCTAAAGAAACCAAAGAGAAAGCAGTAGACACAGAAGGTTCTGAGAGATGACCAGAAAGTCAATATCCTCTGTCTAACCATGCTTGAAACCTTAGGACCTAGCTATATTTCTAACTTTCCAGTGGTAGGAATTTGTGCATAAACTCCTTTTCTTCCTAAGCTAGCTTGAGTGGGTCTTTTGCTACTGGCAATCTAATGAGTCCTATTTGACATTGCAAACACAAATTGAACCACTTATAATGTTATTTACTATCTGAGACCAGGGAGTTGTCTTGCTTCAGATAAAGGAATAATATAGGAGACATGCATTTGTATTTGAACTGGCTAAAATAAAGAAATCAACATAGCAACAGGTGAATAAAAAAATATTCTTTTCAAATAGGCTTTCAAGAGACTGGAACTATAGCCACAAAACCAGAACTTCTATATGCATTTTCCTAGTGACTTCAATTATTACATAGCCAAGAAAATGCAGGTATTAACTTTATTTAATGGGGTATACTAGGAGAGTCAAACTTTCTAAAACAAGATATTCAGATTTGAAAGGGCAGGGAGATAGAGAAGTATAAGGATGAAGGAATGTGGAATCAGTTGGATATTAGAAAGGAATTCTGGTCTATTAAATAGAAAAAATAGGGCAGCCCGGGTGGCTTAGCGGTTTAGCACCGCCTCCAGTCCAGGGCGTGATCCTGGAGACCTGGGATCGAGTCCCGTGTCGGGCTTCCTACATGGAGCCTGATTCTCCCTCTGCCTGTGTCTCTGTCTCTCTCTCTCTCTCTGTCTCTGTGTCTCTCATGAATAAATAAATAAAATCTTTAAAAATAAATAAATAAATAGAAAAAATAATGATAACCATTTTTTTTGACTGTTATGGCTATCAATTCCTTCTACGTGCATGCACAGCACATAACTATTCCTTGGAAAAAAGTCTGCAAGTATTAATAATTCTGTTGTATAAGAAGGAAATTAAGGCTTAGAGAGGTGGTGAAAGCTATAGAGTTAAGGCATAGGGGTAGAGTTTGAACTGAAATCTTTTAAATTTCAAAACCCAGAGGGCTTCCTTCCTGCCACTATACCATCCTCCTCCCTTGGAACAGGGACACCAAAGAGTACAGTGACTGACAATACATTGACTTCATCAGGTTTTAACAGAAGACCCCAAGGTGGGCAGGAAAAATAACTGAAATGGCAATCCTATCTTTGGCTATCTCCTTAGGCTGAAAGAATTTGTCCATGGAAAGGTGATCAGCATAGTTTCATAGCTAGGAAATGGACTGTGGAGCCAGAGTCCCTGCATTCTAGTTATGACTGCAGCACTTGCTGATTGTCACATCTTGCACAAGCTATGTAACCCCTTTGTGTTTTGGTTTCCCCATTTTAGAAATGGGGCTATTAATATACACCTCTTAGGATTGCTTTAATAATTACATACATTAATGCTTGTAAAGCTTTTAGAAGAGCACTGGATGCATATAAGCACTACATGAATGTTTATTAAATAAAGAGCAGGCCAGAAAGTCTTTTTTTCTATATTTTAATTTTTGAATTGCTTCCTCTAGGTCAACATGTCTCAAGTTTGATACTGTTTTTGTCTTGGGCTGGATTATACTTTGTTGTGGGGGCTGTCCTGTTTAGTGGCATCCCTGGCCTCTACTCACTAAATGTCATTAGTACAACTCCCCCCCCCCGCCCTCGTCCTGCCATCCCCACCCTCACCCCTGCCTCTGCATTGTGATAACAATTTTCTCCAGACATTGACATATTTCCCAATGGGGGTGAGGGGAGCAAAATTGTCCCCTTTGAGAATCATTGCTCTCCATGTAAGAATTCATAGCCCATAAATCTTGGGGTTGTATGTAATCATTAGTAGCTACAGTAATAAAGTGGAGCCAATTGCTAGATATCACTACAGACATTTCAAAGTTAAAATCCATAAATTTGTTCAAAAAGTTCTTGAAGGCATAGGATGTTGTCACTAGCTTGCTGTATAGCCTACTCAGTTTCATTACTTTTTCTCCTAAATATAATTTCTCTCTTCACTGTCCTCTGGTCTTTCTGTTTCTGTATTTCCCCTCTGTGCCCTTCTCTGTGTAGCAACTCTGCATGTCTACCAGCAGGTGGTATCCATGAATAATGTGCTCTACATCTTTTCCTTTGCAGGCGTGATCAGATTACCTCTCCCACACTGTTGTGCCGAGACTTAATAATGGTGAGAGCTCTGTAGGGATCTTCTATTTTTTTTCCCCTAACTTGAGGGATGGGAGGATGTTTTCAAAAAGACTTTCAGAAGGCTGCTTGCTACACTTGATGTAACAGCAGATATTATGTGTATAACTCTACTATTTGAGTTGGATGGCATTTGCTTTGCTGATTTGTGAGAATCCTGCTACTTTGAATACCTAAATTCTGTTATTTCACTCTTAACTCACCACCAATTAACTGCATTCCACAATTACATGTGACAATGTGGGGATTGGCTTAAGAAGATAACAAAAGAAGTCTAAGTAGTAATATCTTTATCTTCTGCATTTTAAGTGTCCATAAAAACTCGTTGTCTCCTCTTCATATATCAGTCATAATGTTGATGCATTCTAATTCTGGTAATGAATCATAATAATATGGAAATAAATAAACATTTTCATATATCATGAGGTATTTAAAGGTATCTACTCATTATAAAAGCTTTCAGATTTCAAGAAGATATATATTTGATAGTAATATGATTTATGTTATAAAATTTCAGTATATTACAATCTTGTCCCTTTGCATGCATCTGAGTCTACCAAATTTCCCTTCTCTAGATTTTACTTTCTGATTCTTAATTCAGCATAGAAGAACCTATACCCCTATTATTGTATTATCTAAATAGATTGGACCTGCTCTTTGGAAAATGGGTACAGGAAAACTTCAGAAATACTGTAGTCATTTTTGAGCCCAAGAAGGTGGAATTAAAAACAAAACTTTTCCCTAGAAGTAGAGGATTAAAAAAAAAAGTTGAAGAGTAGGAATCTAAATTAATTTCATTCATCTGACACATTGGAAGGATTTTTGTGGTTTCACTTACCTTGGGCCCCTTCCATACTTGCTATGGAATCAAATTGAACCAGTCGTTTTCTCCAGCTTCACAATCTATATCTGGCCTTGTATTCCAATCAATTTGGTAGTGATCAGTATTGATCTTGAAAAGAGTTGAAATGACTGGCTCAACTGTGCCTTGGTTTGATCAATTGTTAAGTACAGACCCAGTGTTAGTTCTGTTCCTTGTGAAATTATGATCCAACAAATGACTCCTAATAGAACTTTGACAGCTTAGTAATAATAGATTATCCTCAATTAGTAAAATAAAGTGAGACTTTATCAACTAATATGTGTCAGGTAGTTTTAAACATATTTCCATTTTAAAAATTATTAGAAGTTTGGAAAATACATTTTCATAATATTATAGGATTTTCTACATCATGAAAAATTTGAGCTGTCTTCATCATCATTTATCCTTCACTCATGTTTGTCAATCATAACATTTTGTCACATCTTTATAAAATATATAGAGATACTATTGTATCTCTATTGTTGGAAGTTCCTATGGATGCCATCCTGATTTCATTCTTATTTATTCATAGTAGTTTCTCTGATAACTTGTTTTTTAATTCAAATTAAATTTTGTGAGATTCATCCATATTGATGCAACTCTTACATAGATGAGTAGAGTACAATTTATTCATCCAGGCTTCAGTTGAAGAACATTTAGGTTATTTACAATTTGTCTCTCTTAAAAATAGTACTGCTGTGAGCATTTGTGAACATGTCTCCTTGCACACATGTGTGAGATGGTCTCTAACAGAGAATTGCAAGATCATAGGAAATGCTTCTTCAAATGTATCACTTATCCCCAAATTGTTCTTAAACTTACACGTTTTCTAGCCATGTATTAGAGTTCTTATTCTACAATCTCATCAACTATTTTGTATTATTAGACTTTATTTGTACTTATTTTTTGCTAGTCTGCAGGTATGACATTGTATCATATTGTGGTTTTATTTTGTATTTATGTGATTACCAGCATGTTGCCCTATGTTTGTTTGCTATTGGTTTTTGTTTTTCTGAAAAATTTTTGTTTAGATCTTTTGCTAATTTTTTTGTTTGACTTTATTATTATTATTTTACAGAATTTCATACAGAATGGCATTTGCTTTGCTGATTAGTGAGAATCCTGCTACTTTGAATACTTAAATTCTGTTATTTCACTCTTCTTAACTGTCTTAACTGTTTTAACTTGTCTCCCATCTTAACCCCCTCAACTTCCAATCTTGTTTTACTATTTGTACTATCACATTTACTGTTTTGTAGGTTATTTTAAAAACAATTATATTTGAATTTTATTTCCCTCATGGTAAAAACAGTAACATTTTCTTCAGTATTAAATAAATACCTTATTTTTAAAAAAGATATTTTATTTATTTGAGAGAGAAGGAAAGTGAGAGAGAAAAAGATCAGGAGTGGGGCAGGGAGGGCAGAGGGAGAAGCAGACTCCCCACTAAGCAGGAAGCCTGATGCAGATGTGGAACTCAGATCATGACCTGACATGAAGGCAGATACATAACCAACTGAGCAACCCAGGTGCCTAAATAATATATCTTTACATTAATGTATTCAAATGACACACACAAATATAAGAAAGTTAAAATCTCCTGAAATCTTACCATCCCTAAATAATTACTACTAAGATTTTAGTTAATTTTCTAATGTATCTTTTGTGCATTCACCCACACTCTCAGACACATACTTTTACTGTAATTGGATCATATAATTGTCCTTCTTCCTCTCCCTTCCTATTCTATCCCCCATTTCCATTTTCTATCACTCCAGGTAAAGCATGTTAATAACCTTGATTTTCAAGCCAGCAATGACATCTCAAATCCTTTTCATGCTTTGACAATCTGAATGTCTCTTCTGTGACATTCTTGAAAAAACTCTCTACTTCTAAGGGCTCATATGATTTGGCAAGACCCACTTATATCTTCTTCCTATCTTAAGGTCAGCTCTGCCTAGAATGTAGTCACTGGAGTAAAATGTATCATATTGGAGGTCCCAAATATTATGCAGGGCATGTAAACCAGGGGGGTTGAAATTCTTGGGGGGTATCCTAGAATTCTGCTTACCACAGTCTGCCATCTGGCCTCCAAAGATTCAAACCCTTGCCAAATGCACAACACATTCATTGCCTCCTAAGAATTCCAAAAGTCTCACCCCATTACAGCATTGGCCCACATCCAGAATCTCCTCTAAATCTCATTAGCTCCAAAGGCTAAATTCTCAACATTTAAGTCATCTAAATCATATGCAGATGAGGCTGTTGGGTATAATCCGTTAAGTTTAATTTCTGGGGCATAATTAATCTTTGTCTGTGGACCTGTGAAACTAAAGAGAAAACTTATATGAACCAACACTCCCTACCTATAACTGTAGGATGAGTATTATTAACAGTTATAGGAATTTCAAATCAAAAAGAACAAAATGGAAGGTAAAAAGGAATCATTGGTCCAACGCAGTTCTGAAATTTGGCCAGGACAACTATTTAGCCTGAGTTCCTTGATGAGGTTTCAAGACTTGGAGATAATCCTTCACAGCTTTCTGTTCTGCCCTCTGAGTGCTCATTTGTGGCTAGAGGGTCTTGGCTGTGTTCTATCCACTCTTGGTTTCACCCTCTTAGTCATATTTCCTTTTCTATGAACGGTAGCATGTGCATGTGTCTGAGTAATTTTATCACCCTGCTTCCTTCCAGTAGAAATTAGACATCCAATAGCTTCATTTCATTTGTATTCTTTCTGTTCCTTTGTAATTTTTTAAAACACTTGTGTATTTTATATTTATTTTTTGCATTTATATTTTTTGAGGGATATTGTCCTGTATTCTTTTTTTCTTATAATATCTTTGATTTTTGATATCACGATAAAATCTCACCTTATAAAATAAGTTGGGATATATTTCTTTCTAAATTTTCTAAAAGATAAAGATAGTTTGTAAAGTTGGTATTTCTTCCTTAAATATTTTGTAGAATTCACCAGTGAACCTATTGGAGCCAAAATTTCCTTTGTGAGGCTCTCAAGTACGGATTCCATTCTTTAATGTGTATAGACTTATCCAGGTTATAAGGTTATGTATTTTTTTCTTGATTGAGCTTTCATAATTTGTGGCTTTCAAGGGATTTGTTCATTTAATCTAAATTTTCTAATCAATTGGTATAAAGTTGTTCACAATGTCTCAAGATCTGTAGTGATTTCCTTTATTTCATGTCTGATATTGATAATTTGCATTTTTTCCCTGATGAGCTTTAATAGAGGTCTTCAATTTTATTTATTTATTTATTTATTTATTTATTTATTTATTTATTTATTTATTTTGGTGGGGAGCAGCAGAGGGAGAGGGAGTGGGAGACTCCCAAGCAGGTTCCATGCTGGGCTTGTGGGGTTCGACCTCACAAACCTGAGATCACGACCCAAGTCTAAATCAAGAGCCAGACACTTAACCTCCTGAGTTACCAGGCTCCTCTCTTACTATCTCTTTAAAGAACCAGCTTTGAAAAAGAAAAAATAAAATAAAAAAGAGCCAGCTTTAGTTTCATTGATTCTATTGATTAGTTTTTAGTTTTCTGTGTTCAATTTCATGGGTTTCTACCTTTGTATTTATTTTTTTCCCCTTTCTGCTTGCTTTAGGTGTAATTGTCTATTCTTTTTCTACTTTCTAGGGAGAAGATTAGATCACTAATTTGAGACTTTTTTAATATAAGTATTCAATGACTAAAATTTTCTTCTAAGTACTGCTTTAGCTAAATCTCAAAGATATTGATATGTCTTGCTTTTATTGTGGTTCAGCATATCTTCTAATTTTCTTTGTGATTTCTTTCTGATCGCTGAGTTGTTTAAATGTAAGTTGTTCAATTTCCAGGTATCTGGGGCTTTCTAGATGTATCATTTTTGTGATTTGTAATTTAATTCCATTTCATTTGGTGAACACATTGTGTAAACTTTTAATCTTTTAAAACATTTTTAAGATTTATTTTATGGTCTCTTTTTATATACATTTTATGAGTACTTGAAAAGAATATGTGTTTTCAGTTGTTGAGCATAGCGCTATATAATTGGCAATTAGGTGAATGTGGTTAGTTTTCCCCCAGTTTTATGAAAATATAATTGACAGATAACATTGGGTAAATTTAAGGTAAACAGCCTGATAATTGGATACAAATGTATTGCAAAATGATTACCACAATAAGTTCAGTTAACACATCTATTACCTTGCATAGCTACTATTTAGGTAAATGTGGTTACTAGTGTCATTTGATCTTCTGTATCTTTATTGATATATATTCACATCTTCACCATTTTGGGTTAAAAATTTTTTTTCTACAGACTCAAGTTGTTTCTAGACTATTTTCCTTTAGTATATTTTGTAGTGTAGATCTGTGAGCAATAAAATCTGTTATTATTTAGATGAAAATTAATTCATTTCATTTTCATTCTTTAGAGTTTATCTTTTCTGGATGTAAAAATCTTTGTTGACAATTATTTTCCTTCAGGCCTATAAATATGTCATTTCAACATCTTTTGACTTTGAGAGTTTCTGATGTCATATGTTATATGATCATTGTTATTCTTCATGTAATATGCCATTTTTCTCTGGCTGTTTTAAGATTTTCTCTTTATTTTTGGCTATCAGCAGTTTAAGTATGATATATCTAAAAGAGCTTTTATTTATTTATTTATTTATTTTATTTATTTATTATTATTTTTTATTATTTTTTTATTTTTTGAGCTTTTATTTTTATTTTTAAATCTTGCTTGGAGTTCGTTGACACTCTTGGATGTAGCACTAAGTCGAGTAGAGGTCCTTTGTGGTCTCTATGTCTCTATTAGCTTTTCCTCTCTGTCCCTTGAGATCTATCCCATTGCTCATAGTGTCATTGTTAGCAGGGATTTGGGCAGTGCTTTATACTCTGAATTTTGCTTTTTCTTTCCTTTAGTTTTTACACTGCCATGATTTCCCCCTTTATACAGTCTTCTTTCTCAGGTCTGAACTTGAGATTTCTAGAACTTTTACTTGATAAAGCTATACTTTGTTTTGTTTTATTTATTTATTTTTCTGTTTCCCATTGTCATTTTCTCCCCACTGCCAAGTCCTTTTGGGACTCCTCCTAATTTATAATAGGTTTTGTCTTTATATATTCTATATTTCCTAATTTTCAAGATATTTTCTATACCTGACTAATTCAATATCTAGCTTCTAAAATTAAAACTATTCAGCTGTATCTATTTATGATTTAACTATTTATTATGTTTGTAATTTTTGTTGTTTTTTTTCTGTTCTATTTCAAATTATGTCTTTATTTAAAATATTTATTTTGTAATCTTTATTCAATAGTTACAATGTCTGGGGGCTTTAGGAAGGAGGGTCTCATCCCAGTGTTGTAACGAGTGACACAGCTTTATAAAGGGCCCTTAGCCCCAACTTTTTCTTTTGCATGATGCAAAAGTCTTCTCCCTATTGAACTTTGAACTTACTGGCCCCTTGGTGACAAAACCTAGCATTGGTCAACTCTGTAAAAGAATATGAGTGTTCTTTAAAGACATGCAAAGTAGGACTTCTTTTCTTGTTTAAAACACAACATAGAATCCTGGGTAAAAATATGTAATACATATTTTGAATCTATTATTGGCAGTGACAGGTGATTTTGATCAAAATTTGACTAAATAGTCATAGGTAAGTGGTTATTACTTTTAATCACTGTTAAACAGAAGCAAATGACAATCTTGTTTATGGTCAGAACAACATAAAGGAAATTAGCTCCTCATCTAAGACTTTAGGAAATGAAGCCAAGTAATTATTGTAGAAATAGGGATGAAGTGTCAGCCCCTGTAATGTCCAATATTCCTTTCTCCTGAATAATTATTCTGACCTAAAACACTTAGTGAACTCACAAATCTTTCTTGGAAGATACAAGCCTTAATTTGTTAGTGGCTTATTTGGAGTTCCCATTCTTGGAAAGGATAATGTATTAATTTGTATTTTCAAGTTTCCAGCCAAACTTATATGTATACAAATTGCTATCAATATAGATTTTATATTCTTTATAATTTCTCTTTTTTTCTGTGCAATTAACATTAAAATTTACCTTTAGTTTGGTCAATAAGTCACAAATTAAATTTTACATGTATTTACTGGAAAAATTCACTACAACCAATCTTTTCAACCATTAAAGTATTTTCCTTTAATTTAGTTTATTGTATAAGACAATATATTTAGATTAGAAAAACCTAGTTCATACTTTTGGTTATATTGGTAGTAACTCTTAGTATCTTAACCTCTCTGAGTTTCAGTTTCCTCATTGTAAAATAAGAAGGACCAAGAAAAAAATCATTAATGTCTCCCCTAATTTTAACATTTTACATTAGGGACTTACTTACTTTAGATATGGGAAAAACATCTCAGTAAGCCACACAGACTTCCTGAGTATAAAACACCTGATTATTCTTAATTCAATTCTAGCTTCCTACACCTCTAATTCTTTTTCAGTGCCCCAGAGATTCAAAGAGTTCTGGTTCCTTTTCAGAACTAGAGGCCACCTGGACCAGTGACTCTCAAATTATATACCTCAAATCTCTGGGAACCTGTAAAGTCATTGAAGCTATAAAGAAAATGTAAGCCCTTAAATGCATCAAATATTTTCTATAGACTTAAAGTGGCTCATATACATGTACTTTGATTTCTCAAATATAAATAGATGTTCCTATGATTAGTAAAATTAAGGTAATTAGTTTTAAATGTCCATTATTTTAAGGAAAATACCTTAACGATTAAAAAAACTTTTTGCAGTGCATTTTTTTCCTAATAGATGCATGTAAAATTCAATTTGTAAATTATTAACCAAGTTAAAGGCAAATTTTTTTGTCATTCTTAGTTTTCCAAACAATGTAATTTTTAAAATTTTTTTCAAACAATGTAAAATTAAACTACTCTTGTATAGAGATATTTGGAAATTTTGGTTTTTGATAATATTAGGAATAACTGATCTTACACTGTTTCCTTCAGTTCATTTTATTTCAATATGAATTGCCTCTGATAAAAATTCAGATGTTAGTTTTTGATAAGGCTGTCCGGAAAATTATTACAGGAAAAAGAAAGGATAACAATTGATACCTAAACTATACCCCAAAGCACTTGATATATACTTTCAATTTTTTTCACTTTTGACTCTACATTTAATTGATTATATCTCTCTTCCTAACTGAATTAGGGATTACTTGAGGATAATAATAGTTACTTACTTACCAATGACTTCTTTCATTGTGTCTAGTATGTCATGCTGCATGGATAGTAAATGCTTAATAAAAATTCTCCAGATTGAATTGAATGATTCTGTGGTTCTACCAGCAGATTGGGAACCTGCCAATAGAATGAACAGTCCCCTGTTACTAAGAAAGTAGAATGACCAAAGGACAAGACTACAGAATAGACTATCCTTCAATAAAGATCAGTATTCTGGGCTACCTCAGGGCCCATCCTGATACTCAGAGAGGTCAAAGCACCCTAGGTAGATCTTATTCTCTGGGGATTGCATGTTTAGGTGGTTGAGTCAGCCTATGGAAGATAAGGCAACAGGAACTTGTCATATTTGTTTAATGCTTTACAGTTTTCAAAATGCTTTAATTAATATACATTTTATTTGGGTGTTGATCTTGTATAAAACCTATATTCTATTTACATACTTCCTGGGTAGGTTGATGTCTAAGGAATTAGGTGCGGAAGAGTTCCAGAAAATTACTTGGGTTGTTAATAATATTACTGTCCTGGCAACAAGCATAAATGTAAATTCTAGAAGAGTATATATGGGAATACTGATTGAGTGATTGGGTAGTGGTTTAACGAAAATTAGGATGACTGAGTTCAAGTTTTGTCAGATATCCAGGATGTTTCTAGAATCCATCCTGTTTTTCTAGTGTATCTGTCTACTTCACGATCTGGCTTATTTTGTAGTGTCTCTACCTCTTATGTATGTTCTTTTACCAAATCCACCTCTCATGTTGTTGCTGGTTATTCTTTTAAACACAGACTCGATTATGTTTGGAAACTTCCAGTGGTTCTCCTAACCTGGAGAATAAAGTAAACTTCTGTTAGCATGGTATGAGGAAATGTAGTCAGAATTTCTCTGATAACAACTTAGATGATCTTTTTGGGCTGCCCAACTAAGAGACTAAGGTCTCCTCTTCCCAGTGGGAGAGAATACCAGTATCTCTAGGGGGTAGGCTCTTGGCTTTTCTACTACTCTTCTGAGCAGCTGGAACTAAAGCTCAGATTTTTTAATGCCAAAGCAGTTCATTTTGACCGAAATTCTACAAAAACTAGCTCAGTCAATTTGCCCCCATAAAAAAAGAAGAGCAATGTGGGAGTGGGGCAGAGAAGGAAGGTGTGGTTTCTCTACTAAAGTATAGCCACATGGTGTGTCCTTCTGCACCCAAGGAGCCTCTGCAAAGGATGCCATAGCATACTGAGAGGTGGTGGATCTTTGAAATCATTGTACTTCTGCCCAAGTTTCAGCCTGTACTAAAGCCTTTCCAGTACTCAAGGAAAGTGAAATTCTTCACCATACACGTCAAATCTGCCTTTCTAGCCTCCCAAGTTTCATATTTTTCTATTTTATCCCAGCTGCTTGCTGTTCTTCCCATACTCTACACATCCATACTTCATTACTTCTGTTGACAGTAAATGTTCTAGCTCATTTGCAGGCAGCCCTACTGTTCTTGGTCACCATAACAATTAAACAGATCTGTTCCATATAGCTACTGGCTATATGTCTATAACATGAAAATCCCATTTCAATTAATTGTCCTTTTGAAGAAGTAAAATATTTTTTCCCTCATCTTAAAAACTGTCTTTGTAAGCATACCAATTGGTTGATGGTTTAGCTAATGAAAATATGACTTACTTACATTGACATAAGCAACTTATGTCAGTGGGAGAAGTAATAGGTCTGTTGTATCACAGAGCTCTAAATATACATGTTTGAATTTTTTATATTTTTGCAAAACTTCAACTCTCTTTTTGTTCGATATATATTTTTTATTCTACCAATCTCCACTCAGCTTTCACTGAGTTGTCTATACAAACTGTTTCTTGAGGTGGCTCCCAGAACTGTCTACTTAAATGCTCAAATTAGATTTATAATTCAGATCATTGAACTATCATGTTATTCTAAAATGAGTAGTCTAATATTTGAGGCTATTTTTGGGGGGCCTGATGCAGTTCATCCTTGCTTATGACTCTTAGGCTAAATGATCATCCAAAATGTGTGTGCAAATTATATTATGCTTCTTTGACCAAAATTATACAAAGACTCAGATATTTACTTTCCATTTTATTTTACAGAGATGCCCCCACCAACCAACCAACAAACAAACAAATCCCCGTGGAGTATATTCAGTGTCAAGGATGGGGTGTTGAGTGACTACTTTGGCTGAAGCATGAATGAACTGTAAGAGGGGATAAGAATAAGTATAGAGACTGTGGTAGGCAGAATTTTTAATGGCCTTCGATGTTATTTTTTTTTAAATATAAATTCCCTACTGCCTTTATTATTTTATTAAGATTTTATTTATTTGACAGAGATAGAGAGAGCCAGAGAGCATAAGGGAGGGGAATGGCAGAGGGAGAGGGAGAAACAGGCTCTATGCTGAGCAGGGAGCAGATGCAGGGGTTGATCCTAGGACCCTGGGGTCATGACCTGAGTCAAAGGCAGATACTTAACCAACTGAGCCACCCAGGCAGCTCAGCCTTCAAAATTCTTGTTCTCTGGTGTCCACATACCTTCTCCCAGTTGTTCAGTCAAATACTAATCTTGATATTCCTGTGAAGACATTTTACAGATGAATTAAGTCCCCAAATCTGTTAACCTTAAAATAGGTAGAGTATCTGTGTGGATCTGAGTTGAACTTAAATCACCTTAAAAAATAGAGAATTTCCTCTAGCAGGTTGCAGAAGAAGAGGTCAGATATTCAAAGCACAAGAAGGATTTTATGTGCCATTGATGGTGTAAAGATGGAAGGAAAGGAATGAAGTGAGTCTCTAGGAGCTGAGAGCAGTTCCTGGCTGACAGGCAGCAAGGAAATAGGAACCTTAGTTCTACAACTACAAGGAATTTAATTCTGCAAAGAATGAGCTTCAAAGTAGGTTTTCCCCCAGAGCCAACGGATAAGAACTCAGCCTCCTTGATACCTTGATTTCAGTTTTTTGATGCCATGAGCAGAGAACTTATCTATTCTTGTCCCATGCTGGACATTTGACCTATGCAGTTATGAACTACTAGATTCAGGTTGTTATAAGACACTACGTTTGTGTTAACTTGTTACTTGGTAATAGAAAATGACTACAGAAGATATTATAGTTACTGGAGTGAGAAGTAAGGGCAGCTTGGACTCTGGGGGTGGCAGTGGAAATAAAGAAATACAGAAGTAAGAGATATTTAGGAGCTAAAATTGTTCTGATTTTGTAACAGGATGAGTTAGTTAAAGCAGGTGTTTGGTTTATTGCTATTCATAGTTTGTCACACATTGGAACACCACCATGCTAAGTAGATTATAAAGTACTTGTGAGAGGTGAAGAACATGAATTGAGTTTTAGATGTGTAGATTTGATGTATCTTTGAGACAATTAATAGGAGATGCCGACTATGCAGTTGGATATGAGTCTTGCTATATTGGTGATAAAGTCATGGACATGAATGACATCACTTATGGGGATTGTGACATGAGAAGAGGGTGGAACTTCAAGAATCTTAATATTTAATGGCCAAGTAAGTGTACAACAATAAGCCCACATAGGAGACAAAGAGGTAATCAGCTATGAAACAAAAGCAATGTTGTACCCTGGAGGCCAAGAAAACAAGTGTTTCAAGGAAAAGAGCACTGTCCATGTGGCAAATGCTCCTCAGATGTCAAGTAAGGAATATTTCTCAGTGGGACACCTGGGTGACTCACAGGTTAAATGTCTGCCTTCAGCTCAGGGCTTGATCCTCGAGTCCTGGGATGGAGTCCCACATTGGGCTCCCAGCATGGAGCCTGCTTCTCCCTGCCTATGTCTCTGCCTCTCTCTGTCTCTCTCTCTCTCTCTATCTCTGTGTATCTCATGAATAAATAAAAATCTTTAAAAAATAAAAATAAAGAATATTTCTTGGGTTTAGTCAAATAAAGTTTTTTTTTGTTATCTGGGGATGCCTGGGTGGCTCAGCTATTGAGTGTCTGGCTTTGGCTCAGGGCATGATCCCGGATTTGGGATCAAGTCTCACATTGGGCTCCGTGCCTACTTCTCCTTCTGCCTGTGTCTCTCCTTGTCTTTCTGTCTCTCATGAATAAATAAATAAATAATCTTTAAAAGATCTGTTTTCATGAAATGATGAGACATAAGCCAGACTAGAATAAGACAAATAAAAGTGAAGAAAAGGAATCACTAAGCATGGAAAACTCTAAAGAAGATTCCTTGTAAAGGGGAGAAAATCAGAAAGTGTCTGGAGATGTTGGTTTATTTTATTTTTTCTATGGGAGACACTGAACATGTCAAAGCCAACTAGAAGGATCCAAATGAACAGAGCTGTTGAGAGAAGGAGAAGTAGACTGTAATTTCCTGAAAAGGTTGGGGAGATGAGATCCAGAGTACACATGAACAGGAATGAAAAAAATATTGATAGGTTCAATATATACAGCTTCACATATTAGGAAAAGTGAAATTAATGTGGTTCTAACCTGGTGACTTCTCTTTTCTCCAAAACCATGAAGCACTGTCACATGTCGAGGATATGGAGTTGACAGGAGACACTATAGATGTGAGGAGGGGTGGACAAAGTTTAAAGTGGTGATTGTGGAAAATGAGGGACTCAATTGAACAGACCCATACAGGTAGTTTATGAGTAAACTTGAATGTTCTCACAGTAATGAAGATTTTTCTGTCATCCTTGCAACATCTGTCACCCTTTACCTTCTCTCACTCTGAGGTAGAACTCATTTATAATATCTTTTTCCCTTGAAACACCACAGCACATTTTTCATACCGTGACAGAGATACACTCATTGTATTCTAAACACCCATTAACACTTCTTATTTCTGCAGTGGACTGTGATCCACATAAGACCATTTCTGATGCATCACTTCAGTAGTTTAGCAAATAATGAAAATAAAATAGTATTATTAGGGCCTAGAAAAAAATACAAGTAGTAATAGTAATTTTTAAGAATAAAAATTAGAATAAAAATTACCCCTTTTTGAACACTAACATGTTATTTCATTCAGTTTGCTTAAGTAGATTTTCATTTTCTTATTTGTAATTTAATTTTGTCCTTAAAGTTTCTCTCATTTGTCTACTTAATAGATTAGGAAGATAAAGTTCAAAGAGGTTAAGTGTCTCCATGGTAATATTACTACTACACAGAAAACCGTTTTGAGCTTAGATCCTTTAACTTGAAAAAAAAACTATACCTGATTCAGAATCCCACACTTTGACCACTTTTTTCTCTTATTTTTCTGTAGTACTTATTGGATATTCGTTTAGTAAGTTTCTTGTATTTCAGGACATGTTTTTACTGAATATTTAGAAAATTTTCTTCCTTAACCTATTGATGGGAAAAAAAGACATTATGGAGCAAAAACGAATTCATTTATTTATTTTGTGTGGTTGTACAGAGATCTCTATTGCAAAATTACTGCAAGAGAGAATTGATGTAGGAATATGTCAACTGTCTTAGTATGGTAACAAAATACCATAGACTGGGCAGCTTATAAACAACAGAAATTTATTTCTCACCATTCTGGAGGCTGGAAATTTTGAGATCAGAGTGGCATGGTCAGCTTTCTGGTGAAGGCCCTCTTCTGGATTGCATAGTGTTGACTTTTAGCTGTGTCCCCACCTGCTGGAAGGACTAGGGAGCTCTGACAGACATCTTTTATTACATTCTTAGAAGACTTAGTCTCTTTCCTAAGGCCCCACTTCCTAATACAGTCTACCTTGGGTATTATGTTTTCAACATGTGAATTTTGGGAAGACACAAATAATTCAGCTCATAGCATGAATCAACTGAATTAGAACTCAGCGTCACCATTACTATATCACACAAGAAGAGTATAAAGCAACTTAGTTTAGCCAGGCATGACTATCTGCTTAGTCTATTAATTAATGAAAAAGGAAAAAGAAAACTTTTATTCTCGTGCATAAGATGATCCCATGGTTAGATAAAAATTGGATCACTTAAGAAGCAGTTTCTAAGACTTGTTTGGAAAGTGTTTTAACACATTGTTGAAATAGAAGTAGGTACCCAATTCAAATGAAGTGTCAAAATGGCAGCTTTGTTGCTATTGTCCATTGTACTGTTTTTAGGGAAAAAATAAAAAGAGGAAAAAAAGACTCAAAGATAAAGAACACCATTTAGGAATAAATCAAAACTCCTTTTATATGAATCATTACTGGGTTGATTACGCAATTGATATTTTATGTTTCATTTTACTTATTTCTTTAAGCAGTTCATTGATAGCAAAGAGCACTAGATGGAAGAGTGAAAAGAAAGAGCTCCAGTCTTTTCATTTTGTCACTAACAATCAAGGAAGGAAAAAAAAAACCCAATGTACTTTTTTCCATAATACTTAGATTCTTTAATACCACAAATCAACATTTCTCAAATTTAGAAAAAAATTTATCCCAAATTCTACTTATCCATCTATCCATCATTATCTATGTAAAATCTTTTTATATATTACATATTTTTAAGAATTAGTAATTTTGATTAATTATATTTAAGTCAAAAATATTATTGGAATTTCAGATCAGAGTGTCATGAAATTCATAATATATATGTGTAACTTTTTTAGTTACATAATATTTACTTAAAGGCAAATTTCATATATATACTATTCAACAATTAATATTTTACCAAAGAATACATTTTAAAAGAAGGTATCTTTTTTGGTTAGGAACAGAATATGTGGTAAAATGTAGATTAAAGGGATGCCTGAGTTCCGGAATCCAGTCCTGCATCAGGCCATAGGGAGACTGCTTCTCCCTCTCCCTGTATCTCTGCCTCTCTCTGTGTCTCTCATGAATAAATAAATAAATTATTTTAAAAAAATGTAGATTAAAGTGTAATTTTGGTTGAAACTGTGAAAATATATGAAAACTATTTTTAAGACCTAATTGTTTGATATACATGAACTTTGTACATAAAATAATTAACTAGACTATATGTATATGTTTTCATATTACTTAATGATTGATGAGATGTTATCAGTAAAGATGGTATTAGAAACAAGTAACAGGGATCCCTGGGTGGCGCAGCAGTTTAGCGCCTGTCTTTGGCCCAGGTCCTGGAGACCCGGGATCGAGTCCCATGTCGGGCTCCCGGTGCATGGAGCCTGCTTCTCCCTCTGCCTGTGTCTCTGCCTCTCTCTCTCTCTCTCTCTCTGTGTGTGTGTGTGTGTGTGTGACTATCATAAAAAAAAAAAAATCAGAAACAAGTAACAGAAAATCAATCCTAATTGGTTTAAAAGTAAGGAGATTTATTTACTTATATAATTCAAAGACAAGTGGTAAAATGCAGTTTAGCATTAATCTAGTGATCCAGCTTCATTTTTTACAAATCTGCTTTTGTGAGGTACTTGTATATATATTTGCACACCATAAAAATACAATCATTTTAAAGTTTCTATTTGATAAGTTTTGACAAATGTGTATAACCACAACCCTAATCAAAGTAGAACATTTTGTTTATTCCTCAAAATTCTTCTCTGGTATTTCAGTCAATTTCTGTCTACCATCTCCAGCCTTATAGGCTGCCACTGATCTCTCTGACATTACAGACTGGTTTGCCTATTGTAGAATTTCATAAGCTATCAGACATGGCTGTATTCTTTTGCTCAGCCTAATGTTTTTGTTATTCATTTATGATGTTGTCTGTATCAGTATTGTGTAAAAGTCAAGCTTTTTTATTTCTGAGTAGGGTTACATTGTGAGAACATACCACAATTTGTAAACCCATTCACTTGTTGATGGACATTCAGATTATTGACAGGTTTGGGGCTATTATACAACTTGTTATGAACAATTGGGTTCTTTGTGTGGCATATATTTTCAATTTTCTTAGGTAAATACTAAAAGAGGAATTGCTGGATTTTATGTTAAGTGTATATTAACTATTTTCCAAAGTGCCTGCACCATTTAACATTCCCACCAACAATATATGAGACTTCAAGGTGTTCCTTATTAAAGCTGGCACTTGCTATTTGTAATGTCTAGTGGTATCTCATTGTGGTTTCATTTGCATTTCCATGATGAGTAAAGATACTGAGAATCTTTTCCAGTGCTTATTATATATCTGTTTATATATCTTTTTACTGAATGCTTGTTTAGGGCTTTTTACCATTTCCATTTGTTTGCCTTATCATTGAGTTTTAAGAGTTATTTATATATTTTGGATATAAGTTGTGTGAGAAAGAATTAGTCCAGCAGGGCTGAGTTGTTCAAATCTTACATGTTCCCATGAAGGACCTATTTTCATTACTGGCTTTTGGCCAGCTCTTCAATTGAGTTCATGAAATGCTCTAACTGGTTAAGGACATTTTGTATACTAGGGCCTTGAACCATACTATACCAGTTTGTCTACATAGTTTATACAAATAATATGATATATGTTGCACAATTGCTTTTTGAGGGGGAATTAGATAGAAACCATTCTTGTACTACATTATGAATATACTAAATGCCACTGAACTATACATTTCAAAACGGTTAGTTTTATGTTGTGTTTTACCTCGATAAAATAGCAATTGTTAAAATGGGCAAAAGATTTAAATAGACATTTCTCCAAAGAAGACAAATAAATGACTATTAGGCATGTGAAAAAATTCTCAATAGCTACAATAAAAAAAAGACAGATAATGATAACTCTTGGCAAGGGTATAAAGAATTTGAAATTCTCATACATTGCTGATGGGAATGTAAAATAGTACAATTGCTGTGGAAATCAGTTTGGCAGGCCCTCAAAAATTTAAAAATAGAGTTACCATATAGCATAGCAATTCTGCTCCTGGATATATACCCAAGAGAAATGAAAACCCATGTCACTTTGCACACAATGTTTATAATAGCATAATTCATAATAGTCAAAAATGGAAACAACTGAAATACCCGTTAATCAATGAATAAGTAAATACAATGTTGTATATCTAGTCAATGGAATATTATTCTGCAATAAAAAGAAACAAAGAATTGATGCATGTTACAACATAGATGGATTTTTATTTATTTATTACTTTAAAAAATTCCAGTATAATTAACAGTGTTATGTTGTTTCATGTGTACAGTATAGTGATTAAACAATTCAAAATAGATGAATCTTTACAACAATATTTTTAGTAGATAAAACCAGTCACAAAAGGCTGTGGATTATATATTTACATTTATATGAAATATACAGGGTAGGAAAATTTATAGAGACATAAAATAAAATAGTGGTTGCTCAGAGCTGGTGGAGGTGGGGGAAGGAGGTTGGAGAGGAATGGGTATTTACTGTTAATGGGCATAGGATTCCTTTTAGGGAAGTCAAAATATTTTAAAATAGATTGAGATGACCATTGCATAACCCTGTGAATATATTAAAAATGTTAAATTATACACTTATAATTATACCTATTTATAGGTGAATTGTATGGTATATAAGTTATATCTCAAAGCTGTTTAAAAATCAGTCACCACTGTGATAGCTGGTATCTTTCAGTTGAGTTATAGAGTGACTAGTCAGGAATATATTCAGCTTGCCTCTATTTATACACTAAACATATGAAATAATTTTCAATATAACATAATTGATAAAATAACAATACCAGAGAGTGAGGTCTGAAAGGAGTAAACCATACTCATAGCTGTTATACTTCTCCAAGTCTTGCCTTCCTTGTTTATAAAATGTGTACCATAATAATACCTACTTCAAAAAAATTGAGAAAATTAAATTAGGTAATGCATGTAAGTTCTCAAGTATTAGATGTCATGACATCTATTATTGTTGCTTTTGGGTTATTTTTATATTTCATATATTTAATATATAAATATTTAATTGTTATTTTGATGATCATATATCTAGCATTGACAATCCCTGACCCTACAGGACTAGTTATTAGTCCATACTTCCCGGGACAGATTCTAAATTATCAGATACTTTCTACATTCAAGGTTGGTAAATTGGTCAAGAGATAGAGAAGTTTTGGGAAGAAATAACAAATTATTCTATAGAATGTTCCTTTGGTCTTTGTGGTCAAATGCTGGAGAGTCACATTTTTTCACTGGAATCTTGGAGCTCCACTTTATTTCCAAAGCCTTGGGTTCTCCATTTATGCCAAAATAATTGGGTATCTTGCCCCATTCTATTATGAGAAGTTAAGACCCCCAAAGTTTTAAGGTTACATAGAAGACCTTACAGATTAAACAGTGAGCTGGTACTGGGAAATTTGGAAGCTATTTGGTTTTTCCATAACACTTTTTATAATTGTATACATTGACCAAAATACTGAACAACTCGAATTTCCCTCACTACTACAAAGTAAATTTCTCTCCAAATACAGATTTCTTTATTGTGTGACATTCTTTCTCACAAGTTACTTCTCAATTATTCTTCAGGAGTAAATTATTCATAAAATAAAAGTGTACAAAGGAACCTACTCAACTTGATAAACTGTTTTCTGTTTTTTAAACAAAACTACATAAAAGAATGGATTTTCCTGCTGGTTAATTTCCAGTTACCTGGGAAAGAGATAAGATGAAAAATGAGGGAAAAGAGGCTGGAAATATTTTAGAGAGTGACAGTGAGATGCTCAAGCAATTCCTTTCTACTAGACTGAAAGAAAAGAATATGGGCCCTGGATGAGAATATATACTTAGTAAATAGGAAAAGGAGCTATTCCACAGTGTTTGTGTCACTGTTGGTTCTGGTTTAAAAGGTCATTGTTGTTTAAGAAAAAAATTTAAATTCCTGTTTAAATTCCAGTTAGTTAACATAATAAATAGGTGATGGAGATTAAGGCATGCACTTGTTGTGATGAGCACTGGGTATTGTATGGGAGTGTTGAATCACTATGTTGCACACCTGAAACTAATATTACACTGTATGCTAACTGGAATTTAAATAAAAACTTTAAAAAATATAGAGAGATATAAAAGAAACAAAAAGGTCATTGCCTTCTGTGCATGTATTTGTCATTATCAAGACTGAATATGAAGTGGGTGGCTTTACTGACCCTTATACTTTTTTTTTTAATATTCATGAGGGACACAGGGAGAGAGGCAGAGAGAGAAGCAGGCTCCATGCAGGGAGCCCGATGTGGGACTCGATCTCAGGACTCCAGGATCACCCCCTTGTCTGAAGGCAGATGCTCAACCGCTGAGCCACCCAGGTGTCCCATACTGACCATTATACTTAAGAAAGAATACTAGAAAATTATCTTCTTTTTGCTGAGTTCTCTTTGGTGCTTTTCTTTTTGCCCAACCTGACTGAGAACCAACTTTGACTCTTGCCCCACTCAATCTTACATCCCAATAGTATTCTTCATCCCTCCTTCCTCCTTCCCTCCCTCCCTTGCTTCTTTCCTTTCTCCTTCCTTCTTTGTTTCCTTCCTTTCTTCCTTTCTCCCTTCCTCCCTTCTTCTTTCATTTCTTTTGCATGGTTTAACATTTTTTTCCCCTTTAGGGTTTCCACTATTAGTTCTGGCTTCCTTAAAATACCCACAATTTTATTTTTTCCATATCATAACTCCTTGACAGTCTTGTTCTTATTTTCCTTTGCACATGTCTAGCCAGTAAATAAGGAGAAAATATTGAAGATTTTAGAACAGGAGATATTAGAGGTAAAGGGGACCTGGAAATCAGCTGCTATAGATTTTTTGCTTTATAGATGAATAACTGCATGTCCAAAGGATGAAATATGTCTTCCAAGATCACACATTATTACCTAAGTGACATTAAATCTTCTTTCCAAGTCATCACTTATGTCCATGTTAGGCTACCTTTCCTTTTTTTGGTTGTCAATAGAAGACATTGATAGAATTGTTCAGGTAAAGGATAGTAGCAGTGGGTTCAATCCTTTTTTTCACTGACCACTTTGTGGATGTTTAACTTGCTCTTGGGCTAATGATACTTCTATACATCAGGCAGATTATCAGAGAATGTGCTAGCTTTGGTGGGAAACGTGGCTACTCTCATCTCTTCATACCAGAAGAGCAGAAACAAAGAGCACTTCGAAGTTTGCTGCTGCTGATATAGGATACTTCAATTCTGGCTTTCTTGGAATTGCCACATATCTATGACATGACAACATCATTCAGTGTAGCACCAGGTATCTGTGTCAGGGGCTCCTCTTGGCATAGCTCTCCAGGAGACCTACTGAGTCCTCAATTTGTTAATTTAACAAAATACATTCTGACTTATTTCAAGACAGAGGAATGACACATTATTTTAGAAAAGTACAAATTTTTAATATTGATTCATGCTGTAAAAATTATATAACTTAACAGAGCTTTCTAATTTTTTGATAAATCCATAGGGAAAAAAAGATGCTGCTTTAGGCTGATTCATCTTTCAAAAGTATGGCTACTTCTTTTTTGAAGCACTATTTTGGTTTTCATCTCTCATAAGAAAAGATGTCTATTTCATTTTATTTAAGGAAAGACTTCTACTGGCTACTAATTAATTGATACTTTATTGTGTTAAACATATCAGTTAAGGTTCCTGGCAAATCCAATCAGAAATTGAAATATACTTAACAAATTCATGTAAAGAGGAAGCACCAAAATAGAGAAATTAGTGATTATGTTCATCAGTATGATATTTAGCTTTGTATTATTATCAAGAATAGGGACAATGAGACTTGTGTTGTTGTTGATGCTGCCATCACATCTGGAATGAGCAAGTCGGGAAACAAAAAGGTATACATAAAATGTTTTTAATTGTTTTCTGAGAAGTTTTTCCTATTATATTTGCAGTTTTGGAAAACGTATTGCTGTAACATATGGACACTGAATAATACAAATTTTAAAGGCAATAGTTAATGTGTGTATCAGTCAAGGTTCAAATGAGAAAACAGTCATCTTTCCAGGTCTTTCAAAAGGAGAGATTTAAAGTAGGGAACAACTAGTGGAACCTAGTTATCTACTATTTTTTAAATATAGAGATAAACTAAGATACCAAAAAGCAGAAGGTGAAGCTATGTAGAGTGAGCAATAGCAGGATAGCACCACCACCCCAGAGCTGTAGACACAAGATGAAGAGGTGTTATTGCCGGAAACCAGAAGCTAGATCTTTCTATGAGAATTAAAATCATGGGGGCAGGTAGAAAGATGCTGGAAGGAAGTTGGAGCCAGTAGGATATGTGACCCTTGCCAGAGATGTCACTAGAAGTAGAGAGAGAAGAATAGAGATGCTCTGGATTTTATTCTGCTTTTGCCCTCCAGTCTTTTGGTAAGTGTTTCAGTGGCCATGGCTACTTGGAAGTCAGAGTGCAAGGGAAAGACAAATAAATGTAGTTATCTGATATTGAGAACATCAGAAGTGGCGGATGAAGAAAACTTGCACACAATGAGTATTCACTGGTGCATAAAATAAGAACACTTTGAGATATTCAGAAAGACAATATTTATCTTATAAGTAAAGAAACAGAAGATGACCCGGAATTTCCATTCAACCAATTTGGCAAGAGCCAACTCCAATTACAACAAGAAACATTTGTCACTTTTTTTTAAATACAAGGAAATATATATAATAAAAGACCCCCAGCTTTAATTTGTGTTAAAAGCTTTTTACCTAGGTGATTTAGCCCTGCTTTCATTATAGCTCTAATGAATACCAAATATTTGTACAGATAATAACTATGATCCTATATTCATGTTAATGTGTAAGATATTGGCTTTAATAATTACCATGGTATACCTTATGTAGGGTATGCCAGCCAAGTGGATAGTATCGGCAGCAGTTTAATTATAAGTCAACATAACTCCCATTATTTTAGCCATAATTATTGTGGCTGTTTCCTTTATTAGGCAAAGATGTAGCCCCAGAGCCTTTAAGACAATAACTTCATTTTCGATCAATCAGCAACAATTTCCCTCCTTGGCTGTGTGACTGCAAATATGTCAAGTATTTTAGGAGAAGAAAGAGAAACAATAGCCCTGGTTTCTGTTCTTAAGTTCAGCTACAACAACAAAAAAGCCCCACTGTATTCAAGTGCCAAAAGAGCACAAGCTTGAGTGTAGTACAATAGGCTTAAGAGCACAGTCTTCATAGTCAGACATTCTTGGCTTTGCTTCTCTCTTGTGTAATATCTTGCAAATGTTTTTTTTTAAAGATTTTATTTATTTATTCATGAGAGACACACAGAAAGAGGCAGAGACACAGGCACAGTGTGAAGCAGGTTCCATGCAGGGAGCCGGATGTGGGACTCTATCCCGGGTCTCCAGGATCATGCCCTGGGCTGAAGGCGGCGCTAAACTGCCCAGCCACCAGGGCTGCCCTGCAAATTGTTTTTGTACATTAGTTTATTCTATATGGATGGGGATAATGTTGCATCTCTCATATTTGCTGGGAGAAGTGACTAAACATGAAATGGAAAATGGTGCAGCAATGCAAAATGCTTGATAAGTGCTAATTATTATTAGTAGTCATAATAATAATAACAGAAAGAATAGATGGGTACAACTCAAGGGGGGTTAGAAGTGAGCTCGGAGGAATCAGAAGAATTTAGATAGGTCAAGGAGGACCGTATTCCAGAATGTACAAATAACTTTGGGAAAAGCTTCTGTAGAGGGAAAATCATATTTGGGGAGGATATGTAGTGCTAGTGGCTTGAGAAAAGCTAAGCAAAGGAGGAATATTGGATCATAAAGAGGTGAAAAGTAAGGCAATGACAGAGTTCAATCTCTCTTCTACACCAGGATGCACATAAGGAAGTCTACCTCCGAGATTAAGTTTTTTTTTAAAATTGAGGTTATAGTTAATATGTCATAAAATGCACGTACCTTAATTGCTCAGTTTTGATAATCTATACTCCTGTGTAAACACCAAAGAAAACAAGATATGGGCCATTTCCAGGACACCAGAAATTTCTCTCATGTACCTTTCAATCATTTCTCCCTCCCCCTCACCCCCATGACTTTCTAATATCTGTCATCATTAATTAACTTTATGTGATTTTGGAATTCATTTAAATGGAATTTTTGGAGAGTATTCATACTTGCCTGTCTTTTTAAATTAACAATGTTTTTGAAATTCATCCATTTGCTGCTTGCTATATCTTACTTGTCTGCATTTTATTTTGTTGTCCACGATATGTCTTTATCATTTTAATTTTTTATTTCTGATAGTAATTTGAATTTTCTCTTATTCTTCCCTAATCATTCTACCTAGATTAATCTTTTCAGAAAACTGACCTTTCACTTTCTTGATTTTCTCTATTTTTTTTGTTCATTTTCTATTTCAGTGGTTTCCAGTCATTTTAATTTTTTTCTTCTACTTTGCATATAATTTATTCTTTTTCTAGTTTCTTTAAGTGGAATATTAGCTTTTAGACCTTTCTTCTTATTACTTTAAGTAATATGTGTTACTTAAATACACATTCATTATAATTTCTAGGTATTAAAATTTATGTAGTTTCTATATATTATAAATTTATTTCTAGATATAAGGCTGTTGTAGTCTTAGAATACATCCTATGAGATTACAGTTACCTAACATTTAATGCAGTTTGTGTAAGGCCCACTGTATGGTCTTAGTGAAAGTTCCAGATGTACTTGAATGTACATTTTGCAGTTGGGAGTAGTATTCTGTAATTGTCAAATCTGGGTCAAATTGTTTTACAGTTTTTTGGCAATCTTCTATATTTTAACTGATTTTTTTTGGTCTACTTATTTTAATAGTTACTAAGAAAGATTTGCTGAAATTCTGAACCTTGATTATGGATATATCTATTTCCTTCATCAGTTCCATCAAATGTGATCAATGTATTTTGGGTACCTGCTGTAATTTGATACAGATATGTTTGGGATTTTATGTTTTCTTGATAAATTATTTGTTATCAAATACCCATTTTTTGTTTCTAGGAATTTTCATGTCTTGAAGTCACCTTTATCTGAAATTACAAGCTTTTTTATGCCTGATGTTTGCATGAGAGTATTTTTCATACTTTTAATTTCAAACTGTCTATGCCCTTAATACTTAGTTTATTTCTTGTAAACAGCATATAGTGGGGTCTTGTCTTTCTACAATGTAGTAATGTCTGTCGTTTAATTGGAATGTGATTCCATTTACTTTTAATGTTAGTATGATAGAGATAACTACCTGTTTATCTCATTTGTGCTTTATTTCTGTTTCTCTTTTCTTGACTTCTTTTGGCAAATAATATTTTTTGTTTTACTAGTTTTATCTGTTGTACTGACATTTTTAACTATGTTTATTTTGTTTAGTGGTTGCTCTAGGAATTACAAAAAGAACCATTCAGTGTAAGAGTCTACCTTTAAATAATAATAGTATATTACTTCAGAATATAGAATATATTTTATAAGAATTTTATAAGAATTTTATATTTTATAAAAATTATGATAGTATGATTCCATTTATTTTCACCATTTTCTCTTTTTTTTTATTATTACAGCTTACTTCTACATATACTCTAACCTCCAAAAATCTTTGTCACTATTTTTTAATAAACATCAATTCTTTGGGGATCCCTGGGTGGCTCAGCGGTTTAGCGCCCGCCCTTGGCCGGGGGCGTGGTCCTGAGGTCCCGGGATCAAGTGCCGCATCAGGCTCCCGGTGCATGGAGCCTGCTTCTCCCTCCTCCTGTGTCTCTGCCTCTCTCTCTCTCTGTCTATCATAAATAAATAAATAAATCTTTGAAAAAAAAATCAATTCTTTTAAAAATGTATACATCGGGGTACCTGGGTGGCTCAGTTGGCTAATTATCCAACTCTTGATCTAAGCTAGGGTCTTAATCTCAGGGTTATGAGTTCAAGCGTCACATTGGAGTCCATGTTGGGTGTGAAGCCTATTTAAAAATATATATAAATATAAGACAAATATAAGAAGGATAATTTAAAAAGTGTTTTATGTTTACTTAGCTATTCTTTTGAATACTTTTCATTCCTTCCTGAAGATCTTACATTTCCTCTGGTATTCTTTTCTGCCTAAATAACTTATTTAATTTTTTCCAATTTTTTTTTGTAGAATATGAACTTGCTGGAGACAAATTCTCTTAGTTCTTGGATAACTTGATAACACCTTTATACTGTTTCCATAGTTAAAGCATATTTTAATGGAAGATAGAATTCTAGATTCAGCAATTTTATCTTTTTTTTTCTTTTTAGCACTTTAAAGACATCATTCCATTGTCATCTGATAGTAGTGGGCATCATTCACATTCTTCTCTTCATTTATATTGCATTTTTTCTTCTCTGGCTACTTTTAAGAATTGTTCTTTAATTTTTATGAATGTAATCATGCTGCTTTCCTTTGTATTCATCCTGTTTGCTTCACTGAGAATTTTGGGTGAATGGGTTGATGTCTGTCACCAGTTTTTGGAAGTTTTCACCATTATCTCAACTGTTTATTTTCTCCCTCATCCTTTCACTTATTTTGGGATCACAGTTGTTTTGTTTCCTTTAAAAAAAATCTTTGTTTTAGTTAGGATTCTTTTTACATAACCTGTATTAAAGTTTTCTGATCTTTTCTGCTGTTAAGTCCATTAAATGTTTCATTTTGGATGTGGTAATTTTCATCATATTTCCATTTAGCTTTGATATACCTTTTATCTCTTTGATTAATTATCTACCTCTTTACACATCCTATACACATTTTTTACTAGCTCCCATAGCACTTTAATCAGTCATTTTTTAAAATCCCTATCAATTAATTACATCGTCTTTGAAATTCTGGGTCTATATTTGTTAACTATTTCTTCTCTTGAACATGGGTCTCATTTTCTTCTCTTTTCATATGCCCTATACTTTTTTATTATATACTAATAATTTTGTGTAAAATATAAGTAGAGACAGAAATAAATAATATTTACCTGTAGAATAGGCACATCATTTCTTCCAGTCTTCTAGAGAGGTGGCTAAAGCATTCAAATCTATAGATGAGTTGGATCTGAGCTGTGTTGTGGCTTTGATTTATTGATCGTTGACTTTAAACATCTGAAGCTAAGATCAGGTCATTCCTTTTCATAAGATCTGGGATACTAGCACTGGTGATATTCTGGAAATCTGCCTGTTTTACAATTGAACTACCAGTTTTTGAAAATGTGGGAAATTTTCTGCTTTACGTCCCAGCTGCTAGGGTTTAGAGCAGCTGTGGAGCTTTTGTTTTGTTTTAGCTTTCTAGTATCACCCCATTTGCTCTCTGGGCATTGGTAGATATTATTGAGCCCTGAGGTTTCACCATGACATGCAGAGAGCAGCTGCTCTCAACACTGTGAAGACTTAGATTGCCCTGGATATATT
Source organism: Vulpes vulpes (assembly GCF_048418805.1). Taxonomy (NCBI): domain Eukaryota; kingdom Metazoa; phylum Chordata; class Mammalia; order Carnivora; family Canidae; genus Vulpes; species Vulpes vulpes. Next base: position 84,282,881 of record NC_132786.1, read on the forward strand.
TCTCTCAGTTCTACTGATGTGTCCCAGTTTTTGATATTTGACAGTGTGAAGTGCCACTGATAATTTTTTTAATCTTTTTTTCCTGATGTCCCACCTGCGAAGGTTGCTGCCTTGAACATGCAGGAAGCTCCTCACACCTTAGGGAGGCTTTCCCTGAGCTCCCCTTCCCTGTTCCCTGGGTTTGGTATTGTATTGGTTTAGATCTGAGGAAAATAATTGGCAGGTGGTAATAGATTCAATCTGTAGCTGAGGTTCCTTAAGATGTAAGTATGTCACAGTAGGCTTTTAATATGCAACTATTAAACTCAGCTCTTTCTCCTTGCCTCTTCTTTTTTTAATATTTTATTTATTTATTCATGAGAGACACACAGAGAGAGGCAGAGACATAGGCAGAGAGAGAAGCAGAGAGAGAAGCAGGCTTCATGCAGGGAGCCTGATGTGGGACTTGATCCTGCGACTCCAGGAACCAGGACCACGCCCTAGGCTGAGGCAGGCATAAACTGCTGAGCCATCCAGGGATCCCCTCTCCTTGCCTCTTCTATGGATATTCTTCTTCTCACTAGAATGATAAGAACATTCATATTCTGTAGTTTAACTCATTTGTATTTCCTTGTATCTTTAGCTTAGAATGATTTTGAAACTTGTTCAGATTGCTATGTTTTGGGTAAGCATGATGGCTTGTTGACTTTGAAAAGTCTGAGTAAGAAGAAAAACCAAGCAAGCTCTATATTTAAAATTAAATACATCAAATCTCACAGTAAAGATGATGAGAATTAGTCAAACTCAGGATGTAAGGATTCAAAAATATTTGTACATGTTAAAGGGATTTATATGTACAAGGAAATCTAGAATTCTCTTCTGACCTTTATGTAATGATCCCAAAAGATCATGCTGATGGATAGAATTGATCAGAAAGGAAGTCTACTCTATAGCATGAAAGAAGTGTAATGGGCTTACTTAGTGGAAACAGAACATATTAAGTTATTGAAATCAAAGTGGCATTAGGAAAAATAAAGAAAGGTTGGAAAAAGAATGTTATATTTTTAAACAATTTTAAGAACAGGATATGTCAGAAACAAGGTGGTGCTTACATCAATAGGAGTACTGATTTCTACTTTAAGCAAAATGGTGGGCCAAGTGATTCATATTAAATCTCTGCTTGAAAACTACTCAAAACATTGGATAAAATACAAATATACGTTTTCAAATGTATTAAGGGGTAGTATTTAAAAGAAAAATAACCTTTAATGCATACACTATGAAAAAAGAATAGCTGAATATTAAATAACTAAAATCTACCTCATGATGTTAGGATAATAACTAAAAATTAATAGAAGTAAGGAATTTAGGACAAATTAATAAAATAGAAAATAAACCTGTAATTGAAAAGGTCAGCAAGGACAGAAGTTGGTTCCTGGAAAAAAAACAAAACCAAAACCAAACACCAACTAAGATAACTGACAAAATTCCAGTGACACTGATAAAAAAAGAGGCACAAATATCAGGAATAAAAAAGGTGACATCATTATAAATGATACAGACTTCAAAAATTGTAACAATGTTCTATGGAAAACTTTATGCTAATAAACTTAAAATTTTAGACAGAGTAGATAAATTCCTAGAAAAATATAAGCTACCACAATCAACTAAGAAGAAATAAAGAACTTGAGTTTGAATTAAGAATTGGACTTACAATCAAAAATTGTTTCAGAAAGGGAATCCAAGATTCAGTGATTTCTCGGCTGAGTATTGCCAAATTCTCAGAGAGGAAAGTATTCCAATTTATACAAAATCTTCCAGATAATGTAAAAAAACTCAAGTCGTTTGTTGCATCTGGTATAATTTTGATGCCACCACTACCTGACAAGTGTAGAATGATGATGGAAAATTGCAGGCCAATTTCAGTCATGAATAAGAGATCCAGAATCTTCCATAAAATATTATTAAAAATACTCTAGAAATATAAAAAATAAGAAATTACAGCCAAGTCAAATTTATCTAAGAAATCAAAGTTTGGCTTAATATTAGGATATCAGTGTAATTGACCACATTAAAAGTTTAAAGGATAATAATTATAGTTTTGTTTCAACATCTGCAAAAATCCCCAATATTAATATAAGATAGAAAACTTTAGAAAACAGAAAAAGAGCAGTTCCTTAATCTGGTAGAGGGAAGAGGTTTTTTTTTTTTTTTTTAAAGATTTTATTTATTTATTCATGAGAGACACAGAGAAAGAGAGAGAGGCAGAGACACAGGCAGAGGGAGAAGCAGACTCCATGCAGGGAGCCGGATGTGGGACTCGATTCCGGGTCTCCAGATCATGCCCTGGACTGAAGGTGATGCTAAACCACTGAGCCACCGGGGTTGCCCATGGGTTTTAATGTAAATAAAAATATCTATAGCAACTTGATACTTAGTAGCACAAACGCGAAGTTTTGAGATTGTCGACAAGACAAGGAAACTATTAAAATGTGGTTAATCTCTTTAATAATCAAGGATAAATAAAATAACACTATAATAACATAACACTACTAATCATAAAGATTTTCAAAAAATGTAAGTCAGGAAATACCAATTATGTTAGTTTTAATTATTGGTTCCAACACTTTATTGCTCCATAATACAATTGCACATGTGCCTTCTTCCCATGGCTTGATGTGTAAAATGTCCTTACACCTTGACTCTGGCTTATTGTTTAGGATTTGCTTTGACTAATGGAATGTAAGTATACAGGACATAAATAGTGGCTTAAATTGGGTTTATACTGTGGAGCTTGCTCCTTAAACCTTTGTAGTTCCTTAAAAAATTCATTTACAGGTACATAAAGCATATCGCATTCACAATATTAATAATTTGTATTTTGATTGAGTTTGCTTCATCAGTGAACAACCTGTGAATTATGAGGTGTTTCATAAACACTTTATGGAAACACACACACACACATGCACACATACCACATACCATTTACATTTTTTTTCAGTGTTGGGTCATGATCCCTCAGTGGCTATTTTCACGGAAAAATGAAGTCCATTGTGTTCATCCTGCCTTTCAACAGCATTTTCTACCTCTTGCCTTTCAAAACCCAACAAATGGGCTCAGAAGCATTTGTTTGTATTCTAGAGAATTACTTTTATTCTTAAACTTTGGAAAAGGTGTAATGGCTTCTGCAGCTGTCTCTGTTTGGGGTACATCCACAGTCCAATGTCTTTTGTGTGCAAAATACTGTACTCAGAGCTGTTTTATTCTTTGCTTTTGTTTCCAACTGCACTTATTGTGGGTCTAGCCAATTTTGGTGAGGTGAAATTTATTCAACCAATATTTATTAAACACCTGCTGTGTTCTATGTATTGAGGATAGAGCAAATGACTAAGTCCCTGCTCTCCTGCAGCTTACATCCTATTGAGAAATATAAAATCTAAAGCTGTAATATCAAATTCTTTAGCTTTCAGGTTTCACTAAAACCTAAAATCATGTAACTCCCCTTATAAAGTTCTTGGCCTATCAATGCTTTGTCTGCGTGGGCTGCCATAACAAAATACCACAGGCTGGATGGTTTTTAGAAATTTATTTTCTCACAGTTCTGGACACTAGAAGTCCAAGATCAATGTGCCAGCAGGGGTGGTGTCTGGTAAGTGCTTTTCCCTTAAGTTGGCAACAACCACCTTCTTGTGTGTGCACAAGTTAAGAGAGAGAGAGAGAGAGAGCACAAGTCCGAGCGAGCTCTGATGCCTCTTATAAGGATACTGACTCTATTGGACCTCATTTAACCTTAATTACTTTCGTACCCCAATACAGCCACACTAGGGATTATGGCTTCAACATATGAATTTTGTGGGAAACATATATATTCAGTCCATAACATTTGCTGACCTAGTTCCTCTCTCCTGTCCCAGAGATTTCATTTCTGGAACTCTCACTACTAACCTCAATACTACCTATATACTCAGTACTACCAACAGTAATTTTACCTTTGTCTTGTTCTATCCTCGAAGCATATTATCATCTTCAGCCAACACTGGTAATTGTTTACTTATATTTAAATTCTTTTGAGTACTGTGAAGCTTGACCTTATCAGACTGACTGTTAATGAATGCCCCAAATCAAACCTGTGACTGAATTCTTTCCTCTTTCTCTATCTGCTCTTGCTGAAGCTTCTAATTGTTTTCACCACCAGTTTTATACCTAGAGCCTGATGCTGTTTAGTCCTAACTATATGACAAGTGGCCTGTCATTTTTAAGAATGCTTTGTACCACAGTTATTCCCACACCAGGCTTTGTGGGGCCACCCATGACCTCACTGGGGCTTGCTCCAATCTCATGCCCTATATTGCAGTGTATTTGTTAACACTAAGGCCAGTGATTGTCTCCAGAATTTTACCAAACTAAGGAAGTCAAATAGATGATTACTTGCTGTTTATATCTCAGTTGTTTCTAAGAAACACACAATTGGGCAGGTTATTCATTTCAAAACTAAAAGGTGGGGTATAAACCCACTTGGACAAAGAAAGTGAATCATGATGAAAGTGCCCTTATAAAGCTGGATAATTGTGCCCTAAGGTGGGTCCCCTATTGACAGAGATGAATATTTTTAGAACTGAGTTCTTCAGAACTGGACAATTGTGTCATAATTATGGCTTATGTTCATATCACAAGACAAACAAGATCCCATGGGATCTTCTCTGCTTGAATGGAATAAATTATTCAATTGACAGGGGACATATAGAATGCTTCATTAGGCAAACTAACACAGATTCATTTTCCTATCCAGAATAAGCCTTTATAAAGAAGTTTTCATAGATAAATAGTCTTGCAAGTGTGGACACTACAAGAAAAATTTTGTTTTTTGAAAGATGGGCTCAGTATTTCAGTCATGGTATCAGTCATTTCCATAGGAACCTATGTGATTAGGGACATCCTGTATTTCAGTGAAAATACCTCAGAAAGCACAAAGAAAATCATAAAAGTAGGTTCTTTCTGTGGATTCATTGAATTATTAGCTTATTGCCAGGTCAGTGTAGAGATTCTATAGGGACTTGTCACTCTTTCTCAGCCAGCGTAATGGAACATGTGTCTTCCAGAAACATATCATTCCATCGTTATATTATTCTAATTGCTCTGGGATCCAAGTGTATTTCTCTCCTAATCCCTAACTTCACGATACTGTAATACCCAGGGAAATGCTGAAGTGATCATTCATGCAATTATAATTAATATCGATCATTTACACTTTCTTTTCAAAAACATTATGGTTGGTAGAGATAAATTTTTATTTACAAGCTAAATAGGGTAAACTCAGTTCCCATAAGATTTGTAAAATAAAATTCTGGTAGGAAAGAATTTATATATTATATAAAATATCTAAGAAAAGTTCTAAAAGTTTAGACTTTAAAATAAATTCTCTTTATTCTATTCTTTGTGCTTCCATTGCATGCTACATATCCCTCTATCATTTCAGCTGCAGTTTTTTATTACACTGATTTATATTTCCATTTCTTTGACTTGAATATGCTCAACTAAAGATAAGACTCTTCCTTCTTTGTATAAACAAGCACCTAGTATTGAGGTTGGTATTTACTGCTCATGTGGCATAGTGAATAAGTGACTGACTTACACACAAATGTCCTTTTCTTTTAAAAGGAATGGTTATACAGATTTTTCTGTATTACTGTGAGTTTAGCAGAAAAGAAATCTGAAACAAAATATTTGTATACCTATCTTTAATATATTTCTTTAAAAAAAGTACCTGATTTTCTTCTCTGTGAAACTGTGTAAAATTTTACCTCGTGGTCTAAAGGGGTCAAAGATTTTCATACAAGATGGTTAATGCTAACTTTGACCTTGCCTGAAGCTCCAGGTATCTGAATTTCATTATTCTCAGATTGAGGCCAATATGTTAAGAAACAGATCTTCATTTACTTGGTTAGCTTCTACTTGAAACATCAAGTCAACCAAACGTTTCATATTCTAGTTATAAGAGTTTTAGAAAACTTATGTTCTTGTTTTGGTTCTTCTAAAATGTCTCCCAAGAAAAAGACATTTTCTTTCTTTCATCCTTGGTTCAGTTTTCAAGGCTCTTAAAAAAAGTGTCAGTTACATGGATGTTGGATTGGGATGAGACCTGTTTCCTTCCGGGTTTTAGAGCACAGTACTGTGACTTCTACATTCCCTGGCTGATGCTTGTATCTTCTGAGCTCTTTCTACCTTGCCCCCAGCCAGTGCATTCTAACTCAGCCACTCCCTGCCATTGGGGAAGGTACCGTCACTATTCCTAATGTTTCCTTCCTATAGATAGAACTCCATCAGTATAACCTACATCTCTCTCCTCTGCTTTACTCACTCTGCCCTGAGGGAGTAGAAAAATTTATCTGTGTGGCAAACTTGGGTAGGATAACTAGATAGGCCAGCGGCTTTGCTCCATCTGTCTCTCTCTGGGACCAAGCCTACTTATAACAAGACAAGTTCTTCTACTTCTCCATGCTGTGCATACTATTTGGGCAAATCTCCACAATGCAGGGAGGCCCTCAGTGGTCTAGCATTGCTTGCAACTGGGTACCTGGTCTGCTAATTTGAGAGTCCAATATTGGCAATCCTACTTCATTATCCCACCTAAAGGTCCTCCAAAGAACTTAGCCCCTGGTTAACACAAGTGATAATTTGTCCCCCAGAATTAGTTTATTTCTCAACTTTTTCAAAACTTGGATAGTGAAGGGATGTGATATTTACTGCTTTATCCCTTCCCTTTACGCCGGAGTTCTACACACACATGATGCCAGTGTCTATCACATGTAATGACTTTCTAACTCCAGAATTTGTTCACATTCCCTCTTCTTTTCTCCATTTTAATCTAGCATTCCTTGTCCCTATAATCCTGGTTCTCTGGCCCCCATTTTTGTCTATATCTTGGCACCTGGTAAGCATTTTAAGCCCCCTTTCCCATTATAACCCATTTGGTAGCCCAGCTCCAGGTATTTTAACTTTAGGGAAGAAAACATCCACTTCTGGATTGGCCTTAAGGGATCCCAGATGGTTAACACACTTGCCCTGATCAAACCATCTTCCTAATAAGGGAAGTTGGCACATTCTATAGCAAATAAAGGCTATTGGCCTACGTTTTTTGCAGCCTTTTCTCTTTTGGCCCAGAGAGTTTCCCAACAATGTTGGGAGCTACTTGTGTGCTAGAAAAAATGTTTTGTTTTTCTCTATTCCTGCAGTAGACTACTCATACTTCCCCTGTGCATGAGGTGGAAATTGCCTGTGATAAGTTTGTGACTACCAAAACTTTCTATTTGGATTCTGAGTTGAGTGTAGTGCAGGAGTTACTCAGTGGTGCTCTTCATTTTTTAATTAATTTTTTTTTTTCATTTGTTGGTATTTAGCTTAAATGTCTTGTTTCATGGTCTTGACAGTGCTGTGATATGATATTACTTTGCAACCAGCATGGTGCCACTATTTCAAAGGTCACTGAGATACTCAACTTGTGTTTATATTCCATTTCCTACTTGGAACACTGTGTTTAAAGTCCTGATTGACTTCACCAACTTCCTGAGGCTTTGGAAGACCTCTTTACTGAGAAAGCAGAAATTTCAAAAAGAATTAAGAACTGTCTTAGAAATTTGAAATGTATAAGGCAAAAGCAAACTTACAGGTTCTTTAAGTTCTCAATTAAAAAAAATAAGCTGATACGACAGAAATTAAGTGATTTGCCCAATAGAAGTTATATAAATATAAACATCAGGATTGTAACAAAGTTGACATTATACCTGATTTTTAGGTTCATCCCACTTCACATCCCTCTCCTCTCATTTTCAGAGAAATGTGACTCACTTTTTTCTACATAATTGACCATTGGAAAATTTCATCTTTTTTTGCATACTCAGATACACTCCACTGCAGAACAAGGGCAATTATTTAATTTTTAAAACTCTTGCTTTATTGAATTGGTATGTAAAATTGATGATTTTGTTGGCTAAAGTCTCCTGGAGATTAAAGACTTCTTGAGCCTTGAAGTGATATGCAGGATCTGTGATACTGGTAGCTTTGATCTAAGATTATAAACATGTAACCCACAAAACTGCTGTGGCTTCAGTAGTGATTGGTCCCTGCTTTTGAAGCATCATATACTTTCATCAAGATGACGATGTTCACTCTGCTCACCTGGAGTCCATGTCAAGGGTACAGCTGTCCAATTCTATTGCAGAGATATGAAGAATACAGATCAATAACACCCATCATTATTAGATCAGTAAGGCCCATCTCTACAATAAGGTTAGTGTATCCATCCAATGAGAGCAACCCACTTACAGAATTACATTCAAAAGCTCTTTTTCAGGGCCTAGGCCTAGTATAAATTACTGTGTCAGACTGGAAATTAGCAGGGAAATATAACAGTCTTAAAGGGTTATTGAGAATAGGTTAATAACATATTAATGTACTTTACAAATATGTTGCCAGGCTTAAAGAAAAGTAATAAAGAATGGCAAAAGACTGAAAAGCTAGCAAAAGTGGAAAGCTCCCATAATCTGTAAGCTTGAAAAGACAAAGAGGCTACATGTTTATTGGAACCCTCTGAGACCTCCAGCTGTAGGAGAGACTCATCTGAAAGAAACTGAAGTCTTGGTCAAGGAACACAGCTTAAGTCAACTCAAGGCAGACCATGGAAGAACTGCAGTAGTAAATACCCTGAATTCTCTCTTCCTACACTCATACTTTCAGACAGTGCCTCACATTGGTTGAACAAATCAGAAAGTAGAAGATAAGGAAGTACAGTTCATATGAGTCAGTCCTGATGCACATAGTAGGGAGAGAGGCACAAGGCACAGACTTGTATGGAGAGAGGCAACCAGATATGGTCCAGCCATGGACATTATTTGTAAAGTAATATTTGTTAAGTAAATGCAATGTTTCTTTACTGAAAAAAAAATATCTGAGGCCCCTGGGTGGTTCAGTCAGTTAAGTGTCTGCCTTGGGCTCAGGTTGTGATCTTGGGGTCCTGGGATCAAGCCCTGCTGGTGGTGGGCTCCCTGATCTGTGGGGAGTCTGCTTCTCCTACTCCCTCTACTCCTCCCCCACTCATGAACAAACATGCTCTCTCTTCTCCTCTCTTAAATAAATAAAATCTTTAAAAAAATCTCCAAATTTGACCACCCTACTTGCTTCAGAGAAACTCTCACTGGCTTACAATTATTTTCCAATATTAATGCAGATTTTCATACTCATTTTTAATCACCATAAGAATTTTCTCTCTTCCATAACAATCTCAACTCCAAAATTCAGCTCTTGAATTTTCCAGTTAAGAGAGCCAATAAATTATCTTTTTAAAAAATAAGAACTTATTTGAGTTTCTCTCACTCTTAGCCAAGAGTCCTGATGTGACCCTACTGGCTTTCTTCAGTCACACTTGTCTTCAGTTCCTTAAATATATTCCTATGAATGTTTTGGAAATTACTACAGAATAATGAATGGCTAAAAGTGCAAGTGCCCTTCTCTAGGCCCTTCATGAAAAATTGAAAAATAAAGGAGACAAAATAAGCACAAAAGACAAGGTGACATGCTTGCTTGCAGTTTCCTTAACAGAAGACCAAAAGATTATCATAAGACAGTGATTGTTTGTTTAAAAACCAGCATATTCAGGGAAGCCCGGGTGGCCCAGTGGTTGAGTGTCTGCCTTTGGCTCAGGTTGTGATCCCAGGGTCCTGGGATTGAGTCCTACATCAGGTTACCGGCAGGGAGTGTGCTTCTTGCTCTGCTTATGTCTCTGCCTTCTTCTTGTCCCTCTGTCTCTGTCTCTCACGAAAAAATAAACAAAATCTTTATAAATAAATAAAAATAAAAACCAGCGAATTCAGAGTCCTGTCCATTGTACCCAGAGTCTTGGGGGAAAACATCTGAGTTTTGCAGGAGTAAAGAAGGATGGTACATGTAGTTAACAAAGACTCTTGACTTTAATAAATTTTATTGTAACCCAATCATAATTAGGTTCTAAAGACTTGCTAGGTGGTGGCACATTTCCTTCTCTCTCAAGATTTGTTTCACTCATTTACTTAAGGAATCCAAAATAATGATTTTGATAGTGCTACCACTTAATATAATAATCAAGGTTACTACTTTTGAGGGTTTGATCGTGTCCAGTTACTTTAATAAGGCATTTTAATACATCTCATCTCATCTTCATAGCAATTCTATAAGGCAGATATCATCCTCCTTATATCTGAAAACCCAGATCTCAGAAAGTAACTACCTTGCTGCATTTTCTCTTATTATCTCTTCATGAGTTCTTTCTATTATTACATTCACCATACTTCTATCTTAGCACATATAAGTATTTACATGAACAATGTAAACATACTTGCTTAAGGAAGAATTTAAGAGATAAGAGGGAGAAGGAAATCTTAGTTGTGTGTTTAAACATCTTAAAACATCTAATCAATTACATAATCTGTGTTAAATTAGGATTAAGCAAGAAAGTAGGAAGAGTAGTGAAAGAAAAATACATATGATGATTTTTTCTCCACGTGACCACATAATTAAGGGTATAGAATCAATCAACCAATACGATTTGTAAGAGTTGGGGTGGCAATAGAGCTAATAATAGGTAATAATGAAGAGACCTCATATTCTCTTTCATGGCATCTTGGTGTTATGATGACAGATTTTTAAGATATAGATAGCCATAATGAAATTGTAATAAGGAAGGAAATAATAATTGTGGCTTCACATCTGAAGCCAAGGCGATTTTATTGTCGTTTCTCATCTAAAATTGATTACCTAAAAGAGGGTAAAGCTTCATCTCAACTCATTTGAGGACTTGATGAGTCAAATACAAAACAGCACATGAACCATACAGTGTTTTCTTGCATACTTATTTTTAAAATACTATAAGGCCCCATATTAATGGGTCCTTACAAATCACTTACTGATGTATATATGAAAATAAAATAGAAGAAATATTAAATGAAGAAAATATGATAATTTAGTCTAAATATAAATGCATATATTTTGCATTTTTACAGGGCTTTTGTCCCTAGGTATTTAAAGCCTACTGGGAATAGTATCTCACCAGACATTATTGATTTTGGGAAGAAAGAATGTTTTGCCATGTTGTTTCTGAAAAACTTGTCTGATGGTGTCAGGTAAGCTGAAGCTGGCATCCAGCCTCCTGTTTTTGCTCTAGTTCCCAATATTGCCTCCCTAAAGACTGGAACTAAAATACAAGAAAGAAAATGACAAAAATTAAGATAGTCATAGCAACAGTCAATTTTGATTAAAGTTCAAAAATTTCTAAAACTATCAATGTTTAGTAAACTTTGAATATTGGTGGGTCTCCTGACTGAAAATGCTAAGTATTGCAATATAAGCAACAGTCTTTTCTTAAAGGAATCATGAATGTGCTTGTCATTTTTAATTCTAAATATTGGAGACCTTTTATGATCCCAATCTTTGACAAATGTCCTGCATATAAAAGTCACTAAGGTTTCTCTGTCATGGGTGGTGTGGAATAAACATTTTAGTTTCTAGAAATACATAGCTCCTTTATTGATGCTTCTTATCAATAGACAAGGAATGATATTGAAATGATAATAAGGTGAATGCTTAAGACCTGAACCATTTTGCATAACTTGATCTCTCCATTGCAAGGTTATGTAGATGCTGAAGGGAGGGAGTATAAATAGCTTTAGCACTGCTGGTTTCAACATGTTAAATCCATTTCCTCATGAACAAGTGCTTAGTGAAAAACCAAGAGGCATTTTGTTTCCATTTGAAAACACACACACAAACACTCTTTTATTGACTCTGAGATTATTTTAATTTAGAAAAAAATTCTCCTCACTAAGGACTGACTAAATGTAAAATTAGAGCAAACATCAATCTCACTAGAAATGACACACTGGAAACTATATGTTTCTCCATGGTTCTCAACTATGACTTAATAACAACCATCTTTACTTTTTAAGACCATGAATTGAGGAAGAAACATCTATAGTTTTGTGAAAATATGAGCATTTTTGCAAGTGAAATTTTAGATGAATTAAACATCAATGAACTAGAATCACCCAAATTGCATTTTTGAAGGTTTCATGTACATTTTAAATAAAAATAAGGAAAAATTGTGGAATTTTCACATTACAAGATATTAATAAGAATGATCACTTTTAGTTAGGTTGCATATTTTTTTATATATAACCAAGGTCCAGGAATAGTCTGAGGACTGGGAACATGTATGGTGATGGTATAAAATGTGCCTCCCAGAAACAAGCTCTGAATGCATTTCATGAATTCCTTGGGTTTACAATTCCTATGGTAGGCTGAATACTGTTCCCCCAAATATGTTCACAGCTTCATCCCTGGAACCTATGGATATTGCCTTATATAGCAAAGGGAATTTTGTAGATGCAGTTAAGAATTTTGAAATTGGGACACCTGGATGGCTCAGTGGCTAAGCGTCTGCCTTCGGCTCAGGGCGTGATCCTGGGATTGAGTCCCAGGATTGAGTCTCACCTCGGGCTCCCTGCATGGAGCCTGCTTCTCCCTCTGCCTATGTCTGCCTCTCATTCTCTCTCTCTCTCTCTCTTTCTCTTTTTCTCTGTGTCTCGCATGAATAAGTGAATAAAATCTTTAAAAAAAAGAATTTTGAGATTATTATAGATTTTCCAGGTGGACTCATGTAGTCTTCATTAGTTGGGCGTAGGAGAAACACCTGGAGAGAAGGCCATGTAATGTCAGAAGGGATTGCACTGGTGAACTTTGAAGATAAAGAAGGAGGCCACAAGCCAAGGAACATAAGTGGCCTCCAGTAGCTGAAAAAGCAAGGGAATGAATTCTCCCTCAGAGCCTCCAGAAGTAACATAATCCTGTTGACATCTTTACTTCAGTGCAGTGAAATTGCTTTCAGATTTCTGGCCTCCAGAATTGTAAAAGAATAAACTTTTGTTGTTTTAAGCTACCAAGTTTGTGGTGGGAATTTGTTATAGCAGTCACAGGAAACTAATATAATACCTTGAATCTGTGTTTTTAAAATACACATTTTTTTTTCTGTTTAACTTTTGAAATCTAGGAGGAATGTAAGAAAATGGTGGTGAGGAAAGATGAATTTTAAAATGAACAGAATTTAGGACACATCAGTTTAGATGATATTAAACAAGAAGACTGAAGTCAAAGCAGGAGTCAGAGAATAATGTCTACCACCTATAGAAATCATGAAGTAGGAAAACATATTAAGCTCAAATTAGGAAATCATCTGAATTTATCGGATATTAACCATAAACTGTCACCAACTTGACATTTCTCTACTGGAGAGCATACACATCTTTTTCTAATTATTTTAATCATAGCATTTATCTTTTTCCAATATAAAGGTTATTTTTTATTGTCTCTTCCCTCAGATTATGTGAACTCTCAGAACAGAAACTGTCTTTCCGCTTTGTGTATTGGTATCTAGGATTGGTATTTAGTAAGCATCCAATAAGTATGTTTTGAATGAATAAATTAAAATTCACAAATATAGTAGCTGCTTCTCTTATTACCAGTTCCACCCCACACTCTCACTCCCACGTGCTGAGCCTGAGAGGAGATTGCGGTACCAATTTCATATGCGAATGCAAAAGTATTGCTTGAACAGCTTCTGGGAGCCATTGTAAAGGAAGTAAACACAAAGTTCCTGTGGAGAAAGCCTCACTGGTAGTCATTACCTAATCTGAAACCCCAGCAGTGAAGAGGTGCTTTATTCTCTGAGGAAAGCTGCTCATTCGTTGAAATAAATGAGCTAAATGCTGGTGTAAAAATACTTCAGTCTTTCTGGCATAAAAGTTAGCAATCATCCGATTCCTTATGGGGGTTAGTGGTTTGTGAAACTAGCAGAAGTAGCTTTGGCCTTATTATGCATATCAAAGAATGCAAGAAAAAGAGCTATCAGGAGCCCAGACTTTTAGAATTTGATCAGATCTGAACCCACCTGGAAATACAGTTCAGAAGGGAATTTGAATGAAGGTAAGAAAATCCTCATGTAACATCAGTTTTTACTTGGGCACACTGATGAAAAGAGTTCTGAATAAAATCCATGGGAAAGGAAAAAGCAAGGAAGAGCTTTCTGTCTTCATGATGTAACTAAGAACAAGGAACTAATCCACTTAGTGTGTTACTCTTGGTCTATCATGCCTTACACTAATTCAGGGCCACTTGCTCTCTGGAAAACATGAGAGCCTTTTCCAGTTGAAAATAATTAGAAAGTAGGAAGCATGAAAGATCAGATTCTATGCAGCCTGTAAATTCAGATTTTGTATTCAGTTTCTGTGACAGGCGTCAGTTACCCAATAGCAATCAGGTAGGCAACTTTATTCACCATATGAAACCTTATATAGTGATTCAAAGTATTCCAATTTAGCCTCCCATGAGTTATTTTTAAGTGAACAAACAAAGGTAATTAGGCTAAATTCAATGGACTTGCCCAAGGACACATTAATATGCCCTAAAGTAAGGATTATTAGAATATATTATTTTCAGTACTTGCTTGTACATTCAACTCTGCTACCTTTCTGTCTAATCATTGCTAAGACCAATTGTTTTGCTGCTGGAGACATCCAGAAATTTAGCCCATGGGATGGTTAACTAAAGGGTCCCCATGTGGGTGAACTTCAAAGCCTGAAATCATTAATGGCCTGGATAGAGCCAAGTTTTCCATTAGGCACAGTGTGCAGGGCCCAGGAAAATATTTTATTTATAATTTCTTTTAAAGTAAGAAAAATATATTGTAATAATGAAGGTATATAAAGGAATCCAGCCTGGACTATATTCATCTTTATATAACACAGCCATAAAGATCATTTTAATTTATTAATACCTTTTTAGTGAAGGAAAGGATCCATGAGCTGAAACTAGGATGGATAGAAGGAAGCATTGCATCTGGGGATACAGAAGATAAAACCCAATATTTATTTAAAAATATCCCACTTGCGTTTTGGAGAGCATAGCTTAAGATGATTTTGTTCACAGAGTGTTACATAGAACTTAGCCAGGAGGAGTTGGCCACCATCTGAATGAAAAAGGAAGTGTTCTATTCAGGAATGCGTTTATTGCCATCCAAATTTAATTCCACATTTAACTGCAGTTGAACATGGAAATTGAAGCTAGGAAGCTGGATGAGCTTGAGACAGGTAACCAGAACCTCCATTCCTCCTGATATACCTTGGCACACAGATATGCTGTAAATGGGTTATAACCAAGTTGAGATAATGATCTGTTTAGCTTTTAAGTGTCCGCAGATGCCTGGGGCTGCTGTAGCTTCCAGGAAAGTAGCTTCTTCCTTGGAGCAGTTTCATTCAATTACCCTAGTATGCTACACAAATGTTAATATTTTCTGTGTGTGCCATGATGTGGAAAAGGTGAAAAAATAGTGCCTACTCTTGAGTTTCTTTATCTGTCAAATGTAAACATTGGGCAAGAAGAAACTCCAGTTCAATTCAACAAACATTTTGAGAGATCACTAAACTAACTTCTGGGATTCAAAGATTAACAGATTGTGGTTTGTCCAAAGTCATATATTTCAAAGAGTTCATATCCTAACTGGAGACACAGGCATGAAATCATCTTCCCGTAATACAAATCAAAGATAGATTTGAGAATGAATATTAATCAAAGTCATATTAAAACTCAGAAAGAATGAGTAATTCTAATTGCAGAAAAAAAAAAAAAAAAACCATGGAGGACTTCAGAAACGAGGTGACAGCCTAGATATAAATGTCATATCTCCAGAAAAATCTATTAAGATTTCATCTCCAAGACAAGAGGAATAGGGTGAAAGAAATGTGGTCCTAATATTGGAGACAACTCAGATAAAGAGAAGTTAGATTACTACTTGTTCAAGGATACAGTACACGTTGCTGGCAAAACTGAGAAAAACCAGCCACTTCTTCATAGGAGCCCCTAGTGTAGCATCAACTGTTCATAATTCCTTATGGAAAAAACTTACAAACCTACGTTAAGGTATGTTATAACTTCATAAACAATTTGTAGTTAATGACTAAAAGGAGAGTTAGAAGAAAGCAAGGAAGCAATATGAAAAACAGCTTCTTTGTTTCCATTCCCTTGGCATTGGCACAAAGTATCCAATGCCCAAGTCTCCAGTAATCTCATAGTATGTTGAATGAGATTGTCAAAACATGGAAATGCATGAAAGTCAGGCATTTGGCTCATTTACAATTGAAGAGAGAAATTAAGTTGAAAGTGACTCTCTAGACTTATTAAGAATGATAAATGACCAAAATAGGAAGTACTAGGAAGTTTAAGTCAACATAGTTATTGGTTAAAAATGAATGTGGGCACTTAGGGGCAGGAATAGCACATGCTAATAACAGATCAGTCAGACTGTATAAAATAAATTGCACAAGAGACCAAATTATTAATCATTTAGTCTTTTTGTTTTCACTTTTTAGTCTAAAAAATTTCAAATGTACAGGAAAGTAAAAGGAATAGTAGAATGGACCCCCCATTGCCCATCATCTAAAATCAACAATTATAAATAGTCTGCTGAGCCTAATCTATCTAAACCTCCTACTCCCAATTTTGTGGGTTCTTGGCTTAAAAAAATGTAGTTATTACACCATAGTATTCACTCATTGTAATGATACAATTCAGTAATTTTTAGCAAACTTACAGAGTTGTGCACCTATCACTATGATGCAATTTTAGAATATTCCATCAGTCCAAGAAGTTTCCTCGTAGCTATTTGTAGTTAATCATGGCTCCCACTCCTCGTCCCAGGCAACTAATAATCTTTCTCTCTATAGATTTGCTTTCTCTGGACATTTCATATAAATGGAGCCGTATAAGGTGTACTATTTTATGGAGGGCTTCTTTCATTTGGTGTAATATTTTTGAGGTCTATCCATGTTGTCTATATCATTAGTTTGTTTTTATTGATAGGTATATATATTTTATTTTTCCATTCATCAGTTAATGAACACTGGATTGCTTTTTGTTTAAGGCTGTAATGTATAATGCTGCTATGGATATTTGCATGCAAGTCTTTGGACATAGGCTTACATTTTCTTTGGGTAGGTACTTAGGAATGGAATTACTGAATAATAATAATTTTATTTTTAATTTTTAGAGAAACTTTCAAACTGTTTTTCTTTCTTTTTTAAAAGAGATTTTATTTATTTATTCATGAGAGACACACAGAGAGGCAGAGACACAGGCAGAGGGAGAAGCAGGCTCCATGCAGGGAGCCTGGTGTGGGACTCGAACCCAGGACCCTGGGATCATGACCTGAGCCAAAGACAGATGTTCAACCACTGAGCCACCCAGGTGCCCCTCAAACTGTTTATCAAAGAAATTTTTATTTTACATTCCTACTAGCAATCAATGAAGTTTTTACTTTCTCTTCATCCTTGCCAGATTTTCAACATAGATGATCATGTCATCTGTGAATCTTACTTTTTCTTTTCTAGTCTGGATTCCCTTTATTTCTATTTCCCGGTTGTTGCACTTGCTATAATCCGCAGCACAGCCATAGCTAGGCATCCTTGTCTTATTCCTGATCTTGAGACAAAAATATCAAGTATTTAGCTGCAAGGTTTTCTTAGGTACCTCTTACCAGATTGAATAAGTTCCTTCTATTCCAAGCTGCTGGAGGTTTTTATGACCACTATAAGGTAGATATTTTCCATTGGAATGACCTATGGTTTTTCTCTTTAAGTTACTTAATATGATGAATCACATTAACTGATTTTTTAAAATTTTTTATTTATTTATGATAGTCACACACAGAGAGAGAGAGAGAGAGGGAGAGAGAGAGAGAGAGAGAGAGAGAGGCAGAGGGAGAAGCAGGCTCCATGCACCGGGAGCCCGACGTGGGATTCGATCTTGGGTCTCCAGGATCGCGCCCTGGGCCAAAGGCAGGCGCCAAACCGCTGCGCCACCCAGGGATCCCCATTAACTGATTTTTGAATGTGAAATCAACTCTGCATTCCACAGATAAATGACGCTTGGTCTGATGTATTGTTATTTTCGTATGTTATACAAATCAATTTGATAACTTTCTGTTTAGATTTTGCATCTGTATTCATCCATGTTATTATTTGTAGTTTTCTTACTTGTGTAATCTGTCTGATGTTGATTATCAGGGTAAATCTGGCCTCTTAAAATGAGTAGGGAAATATTCTTCCTCCTTGAATTTATCAAAGAGTTTGTGTAGAATGGATATTATTTATTTCTTAAGTATTTGTTAGAATTCACCATCAAAGTCATCTGGTCCTGGAATTTCCTATATAGGAAGTTTTTAAACTATAAATTCAATTTCTTTTATAAGTATATGGCTTTTTAGGTTGTTTATTTATTTGTAAGTGAGCTTTAGCAGTTTGTATTTTTAAGGCATTTGTCCATTTCATCTAACTTGGTGAATTTATTGACATGAAGTTGTTTTTAGTATTTCCTTTTTTAAAACAACCTATAGAATACGTAAATATCACCTACTTATTAATTGTGTATTCTCTGTATTTTTCCTAATTAGACTTTATAGATGTTTGTCAACTTCATTTATATTCTGAAAGAACCAGATTTACTTCCATTTATTACTTATATAATTTTTATATTTTCTATTTTGATTTCAATTTTTCTTTTTTAAACTTCTTTTGCTAACTTATTTAAAGATTTTATTTATTTATTCATGAGAGACACAGAGAGAGGCAGACACATAGGCAGAGGGAGAAGCAGACTCCATGCAAGGAGCCCAACGTGTGACTTGATTCTGGGACTCTAGGATCATGCCCGGAGCTGAAGGCAGATGCTCGACTGCTGAGCCACCCAGGCATCCCTCTTTTGCTAACTTTGTATTTTGTTTGCTCATCTTTTTTTCTAATTTCCTGTAGTACAAGTTATGGTCATTGTTATTAAACTTGTCTATATATTCCTTAAGTACTATTTTAGTGACATCCTGTACATTTTGATATGTTTTGTTTATATTCAGTTCAGAAATACTTTTAAGTTTTGATTTCTCATTGACCCATGAGACCTTTTTTCATACCCAAGTATTTGGGGATTTTTCATTGTTCTTTCTAGTACTAATTGCCAGTTTAATTTCATTGTAGTTACAGAACATAGATGAATCCTTTAAAAAAAATTGTGACATGTTTTTATGCCCCCGAACATGGCCTATTTGGAATATATTTCATGTGTTCTTAAGAATAATGTGTTTTAAGTTGGTGGGAGGGGTGTTCTATGTCAATTAAGTCACAGGTGATATAATTTTTCAAGTCTTTTACACAGTACTGATTTTAGTCCCCTCATTCTATTAATTACTAGGAAACGGTTATTGATATATATAACTATAATTGTGGATTTGTCTATTTCTTCTTGTAGTTCTATTAGTCTTTGCTTTATTTTGATGCATTTTAATGAGGTGTATAAATGTTTACAGCTGTTATGTTTTATTGAACCAAATCCTTGATCATTCTGAAGTGACTTCCTCTTTCCTGGTGATATTCCTTAATTTGTACTTTACTTTGTC
The DNA here is from genome assembly GCF_048418805.1 of Vulpes vulpes. Lineage (NCBI taxonomy): Eukaryota > Metazoa > Chordata > Mammalia > Carnivora > Canidae > Vulpes > Vulpes vulpes. The sequence continues at coordinate 84,302,379 of NC_132786.1, forward strand.
TAATATTAAGTTAGCCACCTTGTTTTCTTTTGATTAATGTTAATATTTTTCCACTATCTTACTTTTTAATTATTTGTGTAGTTGTGCTACATGTAGGGTCATAATTTTCATTTGTTTGAATGCCAGGCAATTTGAATTTTACCATGATGGATGCTAGATTCTTTTATATTCCTATCAGTATTATTAAAATTATTTTTCGGGATACAAGTAATTGATCATTTGGAGTCTGACCTTTTTTTTAAAGATTTATTTTCTTATTCATAGAGAGACACAGACTGAGAGAGAGAGGCAGAGACACAGGCAGAGGGAGAAGCAGGCTCCTCATGGAGAGCCCAATGCGGGACTCGATCCCAGATCCCGGGATCAGGACCTGAGTGGAAGGCAGGCACTCAATTGCTGAGTCACCCAGGTGTCCCTGGAGTCTGACTTTTAAGATCAAGTAGAAAAGTAGATCTCAGGATACCAGTTAAAGGTTTTGAAATTCCTTTCTATCCTGAACTTAGATTTCTGCTGTTCTGGCAGGTCACTTGACAACTTCACATAGATAATTTTTGTATCTTTTTTTATCTTTCTCTTCAAGATGTTTTTGGTAATATCATCACTTTGTCATAAGCTAATTCATTTAAGTGGTCTGAATGGTGGCAAAAACTTCATAGTTTATTAATTCAATGAAGCAGCCAATAATTTTTAAATTAAAAATATGCTTCCCTTTTATACTTTAAAAGCTTCTGAAGGGTAAATTATGACACAACAGATTTCTGGTCCAATTTCAGACTCCTGGATCTTTGAGTTTCTAAATTCTGGGAGAAGTCATAGTTTAATCAGAAGTGGACTGGAGTTTACAGTTGATAATATGTAAATGATTACCTCAGAAGTAATGAATAATGACTGACAAATACACTGTGAGGTACTATGTTAAGTGCTAGACATAATGAGTGATGAGCCATAATATTTCCTTAGTCACATTAAAGCAATTTTAGACCAAATTGATGGTTCATTATAATAAATTAACATAGCACTTTTAGCCTGAAGTAAGCTGTCTTCTGTAGCAGATCCATTGGGGTAATAGAAGTGAATCTTTTTCCTCCTATTATCCTTCCCCATATTTTTTTCAAGTTAATTGTTTTCCTTATGGTTGTATTTATAGTAACATGGAGTATCTTTTTATTATTTCTTGTCACAAATGTAATATTCTCAAGGCAGATTGTGTTTCCAGTACATCTGGGTTGTAGCTGGGTCTCATTTCATAACTCTGATCAGTTGATATTTGGATCTAACAGAAAAAATGATCAATTGGAAATCTGTGCCTTGAATGCAAAAGAGACATTCAGTCCACATATTTATCAATTTAATGTATATACTGATATACTGTCAAATATATAAAATTCAAATGCTAATACCTCCCTGCGGTACTATAGATTTTGTGTGTCAGATGTAAGACACACTTCAGTATTCACAATTTTGACCAATTAGGTAAAGATGAAGGTGAGATGGATACCAAGTTTTAATTAGATGTTATGACAGAATATTTGAAATTTCAAGTAGAATACGGAATTTTCAAATAGGTTAGCACACAAAATATTCGAAGTGAAGAGGAGAAAGACAGCATCGGTGCATCACAAAGAGGGTAGCATTTTCAGTGTAATGGGTCATGAGAAGTATACATTTTGGATGTAATGGAAGGAAGCAATACCTTTTTAATAAAAAAAAGTTTCTATACTGAAAAAAGAGCTTTGAGGAAGTGTATAAGCAAAGATTAAAAATTTATTTTAGATGGTAATGATACTTGATATAAAAAGACAGTATCCTAAGACAGACTCAGTACAGACAAGGAGGAGAATCAATAGACCTATGTGAAAAGGAATCCTTATTTGCTCAGAAAAGGACTATGCTCTTAAGTATCCTGCTCAAGGGGTTTTACCCATCCCTGGGGAGGGGAAATTGGAATTTAACATCAAAACATCACTTTATATAAAAATTATGCCTGTGTTGAATGTAGAGAACTAAATATAGTTCTCTCTTCAGAGTATGGGTTCAGTGATGATGCAGACTATAAGAGTTCCTCTCTAATATTTAGAGAGGCTCTAAATATTATTTTGTAGATAAATTTCTGACCTTGGAAGATGGCCTTTGCCACTGCAGTCAAAATTCAGGTGTTTGGAGCAGCCCAGATGGCTCAGCGGTTTAGCGCCTGCCTTCAACCGGGAGTGTGATCCTGGGGACCTGGGATTGAGTCCCACGTCGGGCTCCCAGGATGGAGCCTGCTTCTCCCTCTGCCTGTGTCTCTGACTCTCTCTCTCTCTCTCTCTCTCTCTCTCTCAAGAATAAATAAATAAAGTCTTTAAAAAAATTCAGGTGTTTATATTAGTAATAAAAATATAAATATCAATCTTTAGTGAAAGCCTGTATAGGTAAACTACATAATGATACAGTAGTCTACAATCATTAATGTGAACTCAATGTATATTATTTTCTTCTGTACTATACAGAGAATATATACAGTGAAATTTATACATTTGAAAGTCATTTATCTTTTTAAATTGGCATTGTGAAAAAAATAAATAAATTGGCATTGTGGAAAATTAACCCTCAAATCCTCTAAAATGGTTAGACTTTCTATAGTGAGAAGGAGAGCAATATTTAGTAAGGCACTCTTAGATCCTTCATGAAGAGACAATTAATAAAATAATGCAAAGAAAACATTACTTTCCTAAGGAGAACTTATTGCCAGATTATATTTTTTCCTCCCAAATTAGCAGTGACCATATTTCTCACCATTGCTTCTAGATGTGAATTCATTGGCTTTGTTTCCAATAACGTTTATGTGTGAACATTCAGAAAGAATACAAATGGCTGCATATTGCTTGTCTGTGAATAGGTGTATATATGTACATGTGTGACTACATACATGTGCTTATTCTTGTATGTCTTTTTTATAACAATGAAAATAGATAAGATAAAAAAAGAAGCTCTTCACATACAAATAAAAATAAAATAGGAATCAGTCAATTCTCTGAAAGAAATAGTGGGAAAATACAGAAACCTGTAAATACAAGAATAAGAGTAAGACAAATGTTTAAAAAAATATTAGAAAAAAAATTAGTCCTCATCTATTACCTCATTTTATTTTCTGAGAACTCAAAGAGGTTAGTTAGGCACGAGAGCCGTTATGAGATGGGAAAGGAAAGCTGTGAGAATTTCCAATGGCAGTCAGTGCCATCCCCCATTATTTTATTTGAAGATAAAAATTTAGGAAACATTTCTTTTTAACACTAGAGGTAGAGAAGAGAAAGAATAAAAGAAAGGAAAAATGTCCTGAAAATAACCAGAATACTCATAGGAAACTCAACAATCATGTAAGAATAAAGTTATGAAACTGATTATTACCTGTAAGTGATGGCATAATAGGTGAAAAAGAATGTCAGACACAGAGAAGTTAGAATATATATCACTGTCCATAGTCACACGTTGTGCACCTGGTTTTCTTTTCTGTCATCAATGTGAGGAGATCAGCTGCCTCTGGATATTCTTCTTATAGCCAAGTACCATCCAACACCTGTCACTAATGTGTGCTGATTGATGTGGTTCAGAAAATCCCAAAGTGCTCAGTCCCAGTTGAAGGAGTCATTTGGCAAAGGCAAAAGGAAAGGAGACCTCAGTTTTCAAAGGAAAGGAGACCTCAGTTTTCTGAAGGCTTTCCTATAGAGAAAGCCTGGAAAGGTCATGTTTAGGTTTAGATTTTACTGCCAATGCTCTGAAGTAATTTGGGCATTATAATTTCAGTCTTGTTTTATTATCACACTGACCCTTCATGAGTAAGATTACTTCCATTCCCCCTGCTTAGTGAGTGAGTGTGTTGGGTGTCTTTCCTTGCCTCTCCATATTCATTCTTTGCCATTCTCCAACATGCTGTGCTCTTGTCTTCTGGACTCAGATCAAACACTGGATTTTACCAGTTGGTAGCACCAGCAAGAGACCAGAAGGAAGGAGGAGAGGCATGGAAGAAAGTGAAGTCAGGGTATTCATTTCCCTATCTCTTTCCTATGGGAATTGGTGGGTACCTCCATTTATAATCTCAGCTTTTTTTTTTTAAGATTTTATTTTTATTTGAGAGAGAGAGAGAGAGCATGTGAGAGAGAGCAGGAGTGACAAAAAGGGGCAGGGAGGGGGAGAAGCAGATTCTCCACTGAGCAGGGAGCCCCCCCACCACTCCAAGATCATGACCTGAGCCAAAGGCAGCCACTTAACTGACTAAGCCACTGAGGTGCCCCCTAAAGTCTCAGTTTCTAACAGGTAACTCATTTCTTAACTGTCCTTCCAACTGAACAAATGTTCCTTCTCTTCATCTGCCTTTGGGCTGAGGGTGGTAAGTTCTCCTCCCCCTTTAGGCTCAGGGCCCTGCACTATCCTTTCTGGTTTCCCTATATCCTGACCATATTTTGTAAAAAAAAAAAAAGTCTCTTATTAGACTCTCAAGTTACCCTAAGTTAGTATAATTCCATTATGTCATTTGTTTTCTCTTGGATCCCTAACTGATAAAATGAGTTTAGGAAAAATCAGCAACCAATGCACATTTACCCTCTCACCACAACTCTGAGGCACAATAATATGAAAAACATTGACCTATGTGAAGAGTTATTGGTTCTGGCAGATAGCTGAGTACCTCATCCTCTTGAGGTTTCTGTCCTGAGGACAGAGGGAGGCTGCAGAGGGATAGGACAGATGTCTATGAAGCTGAAGAACATATCTTCTGATAAATTGGTCCAGAGCTCAATAGTTCCACAAAGAAAACTCAGGACAGGAGTTTGCTTCAGTCAAATTTGCCTTGTCCAGAGCCTATTTCAATTACCATCTCAGGACAGAGAAAACAATCCAGAAATAATCTTTGGATTTTTTGAGTTTAAGAACCATGACACCTCCTATCTAAAAAGCAAAGCTAGAACCATACACTTCTGTTAGAGGAATGTCCCTACTGCCTTTTTAAGGTCCTGAATATTTGCCTAGGGAAGTACACTAGGTGCTGCCTCTGTGCGATATGTCCACCTGTCAGTCAGGTATCTTTATGGCTCTTTCTGCCTTTGAATCATCCTACCACACATTATCACTTCGAAGGCACATATATGGACATCAAAACCTAAAACTCAGATCTATAAAGTTGCCTATAGGACTTTTAGCAGATTTAGCAAGCAGAAAAATCTGCAAATGCTAAGTGAAATTTGGGGATTGCGTGTGTATTTTAATGATCTTGGCACTTCCTCACTCTCATTAACAGATTTAGATATACAAGGTGCCAAATGCCTGTACATCGGTATAGAATATGGGCATTTTCTTTTCAAGGGGCCAATTATAGTGAAAGAAGGTGGAACTTCTCTGGTGTAATATAAGTAATGGGATTATCAAGAAAAAAAATGCCCCCAGGTGCTTAATCTCGATTTCCTGAAAATGAGCTAGCTGGGTCTAGTAAAGCATGGGGTTTTTGCTTTGCGCTGGAGACTGTAAAGTTCTTTGGGATGCAGATAGTATTCCAAGACAACTCCTGTAAGTAGGTGGCATTCTATTCCAAATAGCCAGAGCAGGTTGCTTTCATGCTTGCCCTGCAAGAAATGAGAGTGACGTGCAGGAGACATTTTCTCTCTGCTGTCTTGGACTTCTGTTGCCTTTCATCTGGACCACTTCTCTTGTTTATGACACCTACTGGGTCTCTGTAGGCATTTTTCAAATTGGAGACAATATAGAGAATAGAGAGAATGGAGAGTATACAACTCCTTAGGGATTGCACAGACCCACAGTTCAATATGAAGGCAAAAGTAATTTGTAAACAACTTAAACAGAAAGATCTTTACTTACTTGGAAATCAAGTAGATAGAACCAAGTCAGGGTCTGGGTAACTGAACAAGCAATCTCAAGTTGGGAAGGAAGTCAAGATTGAGCCATCAAGAACAAATGATTATGTGAATTGGTACGAGTTTTAGCTGACCAGAGATTGAAATTCAGAGCAAAGACAAATTAAGAGCCTAATTAAATGAGTTAAACTTCATCAGACTGAATGTAGTAATAATGAGATACTATTTATCAGTTAAATATCTAATTTATGTACTGAGAATAGCCCATAATGTAGTAAAATGGTTTATAAATATGCAATTTTTTGTGTTAACTAGACATTGAAGGAAGATCTACTCCAGAAGGAAGAGGAGGAAGTTTCTGTCATCAGGTTCTTGGAGGTGGAAACTCTCACCCTTATTCCTTTGCATGAAAATTGTAGAAATCTCCTTAGCATTAAAAATATTTGAGACCTTTCTTTCTAGAGGTTGCACTGAGATTACTATATGAAAACCTATTACTATTCTCCTTAAATTTCTAGCTATTTTATGGCAGGAAATGAGTTGGTAATGAGATCACTGAAGGTTTTTCTAATTGAAACATACTGTGGTCAGTTATTTTGAGATGAGATAGGTAAAAGGACATGAGGGGCTGGTGAAATCTGAGTCTGCAGTGGTGCTTATTAAGGCCAGTCCTATGTTGGCATGGCAGCTACGAGGTAATGATGTGACTTCCAGCTTTCCTAAAATTAATGGGGTGTTACTCTTCCATAGCTATGCTCAGGTGAATATTAATTTGTGTTATCGTCTTTCTTTCTCTCTATGCAAAGAAATGTTTTAAGTTGCCTCTATAATGTCTCTATTTCTATTCAAGTCTCAAAGGTACATATCTTTTTAACTCCAAAGGAAAATACTGTTGCATAAAAGCTGTCTGCAAAGTAAACCTTTATATGGCCTTTGAGCCCAAGCTATATTGCTTTAAGGAGGAAAACTCTCTATACCTGCTGACAGAGTAAGCAGAGCCATACCAACACTGTCCCCCTCTCTGCCAATTTGGAGAAGATTCAGTTTCTCTGTAATTTGGAGTACCTTGTAGAGGGTTTAAGGCATCTACAAAATGTTAAAACTCTTTAGCTCTACTGATATCCTAAGAGCACATTAGGAAACAAGTCTCCTGATTATTTTATTTTTTAAAGGAGTAGAGGGTTGGATGCTGTTATATCTGGAGCACAAATTTAGCCATAATGACTTCAAGCTGGTCATGTGAGGAAAATCTCGCATTTGTACACTCCGCCTTTTCTGTAACCCCTGATTCTTGCTGTCATATCTGCCTCCATCTGTCCTATTCTCCTTTCTTTCTCTCATCTTATGTTAGAGGAGGCACCTCTCCTTCTCCCAACAACTAACACCTTCACTTCTCTCCGACTTCCACACCTGCCTTTTCCTTCCCAGGAACCGTAAGTGATCTAATACCTCTCCTTTCAACTATACTTTCAGATATTCTGACTTTATAGGCTCTTTCTTATGAGTATGTGAATATGTGCAAGTCTTTCCCATCTGAAAAAAACAAACGAAGCCTCCCTGAGCCTTCTTCCTCCCTACAATTCCTTTCTTCTTGATGCTCCTTATTGCCACTTCCTCACATACCATACAAATTTCAGCTACCCTAATCTAGTTTCCAAACCCAGTTAGCTCCCATTTAGGATCTCCCAGTGACCTCCATGTTTAAATCTAAACCTTCACCTTAACTCACTTCTTAACTTTGCTTTCTTTTCTGAAACACTGTCGTTTCTGGACCACCAGGACACTAAATATTTCTGGTTTCCTTCTGAATTATTTTTCTATTCCTTAAATACTTCATCTCTTCTATAGGCTTCTTCCTATACCCCTGACTTGTAATTGTCAGGAATCTCAGGTTTGAATTCTAGGACCATTTCTGATTCCAGATTCTACTTTCTCTTTGTTTAATATCACTTGCACACATATGACTTGAGTTACCACTATACATCAATGACTAACAAAGTTATATTTCTTTGTCAAAGTTCTTCTTTGAGCTTCTGATGAAAGTATTCCAGCTGCATGCTTATTACCACTTGAACCAACTGTAGTCAACTAACATGCTCCAAACTGAATTCATCTTCCACCTAAGCCTAATAATCTTGGTACAATGTTTCTTAACTCGGTGAATGACATCACATGTACCTGATTCCAGAAAAGCCAAAACCTAGGATTCATGCATAATCTTCTTTTTTTTTTATAACCAATCCATGTCACATATAATAATGTCCTGTTGATTTTCTCTTTTAAATATCTTTCATCTCCCTCCACTTCTTTCTATAATCTGTTGCTATAATTTCTTACTCGGACTCCTCTAGTAGCCTCCCATTTGGAGTTTCTACATGTATTTGTAGCCTACTTTTAATCAGTCTACCAAATGGTGCCTTGGTGGTAATAATCTTTAAAATATTTATAATTTCTAAGTAACCTTCAAATAACGATATTTAGAAACACAAATCTACTCATGCCATTCCCCAGTTTAGCCCCTTCAGTGCTTTCAACTTGTTATGATGAAGTCACAAATACTTAATGTATCCCCAGTGCCCTTAAATGGTTTGGTCTTTGCCTGACTGTCTAACCATATCTCCCCCTCTTATCCTCAATCCATGTTTCTACCACTGGCCCTGTCAGGTCTAAATATGCTGGGTTCCTCCTATCCCTAAACCTGCTCTCATACCGGGCTCTCTGTCTAGAATATTTTTATTTCTCACTAACTCCTACTTCTGTTCAAGTCCTATACGTTTTTTGCACCTCAGCACAAGCATAACTATCTTAGGGAAGCCCTTTCTGACTCAGTAGTTTTAATCAGGACTCCTATTAATAGACTTCCTTCATAGCATTTAATTCAACTGTAATTTAAAATTTTAAATGTGACAATTGTTAATGTTTATTTAGTGTACTAAACTATAAATTTCATTAGGACAGTTATGATTTTCTAGGCAGCTCCTAGTAATATAGAGATTTAATGAGCAACAACTTAATATCAGTGGCAGTGGCAATCACTGGTAGACCTAAGACTTAGGCAGATAAAATACAGACATGCAAGAGAAGAACTGAAAGGAATGGAAGATGTTGGAAGATAAAAGACACAGATAATGAGTTTAACTGTCTCCTAAATGAGGGATGCCAACTACACTTCAGCTCATATATTATCTTTGATCTACTGTTCTTATCTTCTGGGGGTGATGTATTGAGAGGGATTTTGAGCTTGTATTAGAATTTAGGTTAAAAAAAAGAAATATTGTCATTGATTAAGGATGTCTTTCCCCAAATGGGAAAGTGAAGTGTGGGCATGGGTGCTGTAGGTTCACATTTCTATTAAAAGGTAATGCTGGGTGATCCCTGGGTGGCTCAGCGGTTTGGCGCCTGCCTTCGGCCCAGGGCATGATCCTGGAGTCTGGGGATCGTGTCCCACGTCTGGCTCCCTGCATGGAGCCTTGAGCCTGCTTCTCCCTCTGCCTGTGTCTCTGTTTCTCTCTCTCTCTCTCTCTCTGTCTCTCATGAATGAAAATATAAATAAATAAATAAATCTTTTTTTAAAAAAGGTAATGCCAAGTAATTATGGTCCAAGTCTCAGTCTGCTGATAATACTGAGTAAAGTTAGCTCACCTTAAGAAAATCCACTAAGAAAACACAAATTTACTAAAAACAAGAAATCAAAATAAACAAAAATTTTGAATACCAAACACAAAATCCAAAACTCACTCAAGTAGGAGAAAGCTTATGGATACAACAGATTTTACCAAGGGGATTTTTTTACTTGTGCTAAAACATAGTCAGATTTCCCAAAGCAGGTAGCATAATAATATTAACATATTTTTTAGCATTTACCATATTCAAGACAATGTGATACAGTTTTACATTTGTTAATTCATTTAATCCTCACAATACTCTATGAGATAAGTACTATCAATATCCCCATTTTATAGTCAAGGAACTAAAATTCAGAGAGATTAAATAGCTCATGGAATCACTTAAAACACAATGAATGAACCAGGATTTTAATCTGGATTTCTAAGATTTAAAAAAACAACACATGTATTCTGGACAGATGTTACTAGAAGTTCTGTTTATTTTTTTATTTTTAAAAATTCTTTAAAGATTTTATTTACTTATTTGAGAGAGAGAGAGAGATTGATAGTGAGAGCGTGAGAAGGGGGAAGGTCAGAGGGAGAAGCAGACTTTCCACTGAGTGGGTTGCCCCATGTGGGGCTCCATCCTGGGAATCTGGGATCATGACCTGAGCTAAAGGCAGACAGATACTTAACTGAGCCAGGTTCCCCAAGAAGTTCTATCTATACACAACTTTTTAGAAGGACCTTAAGTCATGTAAAAAGACACATTTGTAAATGAAGTAAAATCTTCCCAATAAAGAACAAACATATCAATATTTTTGTTGAAATACTGAAAGATATAATTTTGTAGCTCTAAAAGGACAGCTAAAAGGAATAGTTTATCACAAAACTATGAAAATTTTTATCCCAGGGAGTTATTTTTTATGTAACTGGAATGATTAATTGATGGTTTGCTCAATTATTTTTTGAAGCATCCAAGTAAAACTAATCAGTATGATATTTCTAGAGTCTTCACTTTCCAATTTTTGATAAACAGTACTAAGTGTGACTTTTCCAATCTTAAAATCATCCTAGGCTTCTATATTAATTCTTGAAAATGGTAAATTATAGTCACAATAAAATATGTAAATTCTTGAAGTGCCCTTTTATTTAGATTGAGTCAAGTTGTCTTAAGGAAATATTTGTGTAATGAGACGTGCCTTGAGAAATGACTATAGTTGATAAAAATATGACATAGCCAGAAAAGGTAAATATTCTTAAAGTCTTTGTAAAAAGAAGCACTTTGATAATAAGAACTCTATAACCTCAGCTAGGATCAGCTATTTTTCTAAAATAAAAATTAAGCAGCCTCTAGAACTACGAGTCATATCTTTCATAAACATGAAAAATATTCTACAATGACAAGAGAAAACCGTTGACTTTGTTGGATGACTATATCTGACACCTTATTTTACATCAGTGGAAAGAAAAGATTCTTTTTCTATATCAAGAAGATAGCGATTAACTCTCATCAATGGTTTTCTCTCATTAATTTTTTTAAAATAAAATAATCTGTTACGTCAAGGAGCTTTGTTGTGTTGCATAAACCAATCCACTAAACCAAGGACTGAACTTGAAAGAGAGCAGGAGTTCTTTTGTGTTATTCTGCTATCAGGAGATAGTTGTAATTGTGAAACTCTCAATTGCTCATGTGAACTCTGGAGTTGTCCAAGTTTTTCTCTAAAAGGCCAGGAAGTAAATATTTTAGACATTGTGGATCATATGGTCTACATCACAACATCTGATGTTGTAAAATGAAAGTGGTCATAGGTAATATATAAGTGAATAAATGTGACTGTGTTCCAGTATAACTTTATTAAAATGCAAAGCAGATAGAAGACCATATATAGTCTATAGGTTATAGTTTGCCAAGTTCTGCTTTGTACCTTCACTCAGGTCAATACCTATCACTTCTTCTACCCAAGATTAATATTGTGCATGTCGATATACCACTTGAGCTATGTTTTCCAGACAGGATTAAGTTTTGCAGTGGCATTAAAAAAATTATCACCAATCTTCTATTTGGGATCTTAAAAAGACTTGAAATATCAAACAATGGATAGAATTCCTTTCCTTTTGCCTGTCTCCCTTCTTCCCTCCTTCCTTCCCTCCCTTCCTTCCTTCTGCTCAACCCTGCTCATTCCAGTTTCTATCTCACACATCAGCAAATATTTTTTGAAGCCCAAGTGTATGTTAGATGCTAGAGAAACAATGGTGATTAAAACTTAGCTTTCTGACTTAGAGATGCTTTCAGTCAATACGGGAGGCAGCAGAATAAAGAGACCATTTTAATACATTGTTTTATTTTATTTCATTACTTTTTAAAGATTTTATTTGTTTATTTGTTTGTTTGTTTATTTATTTATTTATTTAAGAGAGCACATGTGCACAAGCAGAGGAAGGGCAGAGAAAGAGGGAGAAGCAGACTCCCCACGGAGCAGAGAGCCTAATGTGGAATTCAATCCCAGGACCTTGAGATCATGACTTGAGCCGAAGGTAGACACTTAACCGACCAAGCCACCGAGGTGCCCCTCAATACATTGTTTTAAATATTACAATAGAAATATGAAAAGAATATTATGTGAACAAACTGCTTCAGCTTTGGAGGGGCAGTGAAAATTTTTCAATTGGATGTAGCAGCTAAGCTTAGCTTTGAGAGATAAGTTTTACCAAAGATCAGTCAGACCAAAGTCAGGGAAAGGTAGTCTGAAAAGAGTCCCTGCAAGCAGGATTTCATAACAGGTCTAGATGAATAAGAAACCAGGGATGCCTGGGTGGCTCAGCGGTTGAGCGACTGCCTTCAGCCCAGGGTGTGATCCTGGGATCTCGGGATCGACTCCCACATCAGGCTCCCTGCATGGAGCCTGCTTCTCTCTCTGCCTGTGTCTCTGCCCCCCTCTCTCTCTCTCTGTCTGTCTTTCATGAATAAATAAGACAAATCTTTAAAAAAACGAAACCATGCAGAGCTCATTAAAGTGCAAGAACAGAGCATAGAGTACAAGATGAAGCTGATAAAGAATGAAGCTGGAAAGGCAGTAAGGACCAGTCCAAGAAGGACCTTCTGGGCTCCCTAGTTTAGGTCACCCTTTATCTCACCAGGTTAGCTCATAAATCCTCTTAGTTGCTTTCTTATCCCAAACATTACCCTTCTCAATATGTTCATACCATTGCCAGAATGATCACAGTCCAACATAGTTCATTTATCCTTACTTAAATTCCTTCAGTGGATACTCATTGCCCTCAGAATGATTTGCAACCACTAAATAAGACCCCCAAACCATAAAGATCTGGTTTTGACTTCATCCCCAGCCTTATCTTTTTGAGCTCCATCTCCATGCTCTGGTTCTCTCTGTCTCTCTCTTTTTTTAAGGTCTTTAATGTCTTCCAAAGGTGTTCTTATCTTTTGTTAAGTTTATTCCTAGGTACCATAGACACCTTATAGCTTTTGTTGCTATTGAAAATCATATCTTCTGTTTTAATTACATTTCCTAATACCTTGCTATTGGCATAAGAATGTAATTGACTTTTATATATTGATCTTATGTCTAGTCTTCTGCCGAACTCTACTATTAGCTCTAATAGTTCATTTATATTATTCTTTTGGGGTTTTCATGTAGACAATTCATATCAACTACAAATAATTTAACTTTACTTCCCTTCTATTCCTTATAGGAACCTGACTTCTCCTGTACTTTTGAACCATATAGTATTTTTAATACAATGTGGGTAGGATGTGGTGTTGACTTATTATCTTTGTTCTGATTTTGAAGGACTGCCTTCACATTTATATTGAATATCCTGTTTGTTTTGGGGTTTCTGAAGATAGCCTTTGTTAGTTTAAGGAAATAAATTCTATTCCTAGTTTGGTAAGAATTTTTAACAGAAACAAATGTTTAATTGGATTGATATTTTCCCATGAATCTATTGAGATGATCAAATAATGTAATATGAGGAATAATATAGATTCTCTAAGGTTGGCTCAAATCTGCATTTTCAGAATAAATACAGCTTTTCAAATATGCTTATGGATTATATTTATTAATATTTTATTTAGATTTCAAATCTATATTTGTAATTAAGAATAGTCTGTAATTTTTTTGTTCTTATAAACTTATCTGATTTTGATGGCAAAATAATGCTAACCTCTTAAAATGAATTGTGAAAAGTACCTTAATTTACAACCTCTAGAAGACTGTGTATGACAATAGAAATAACTGCCTTTGAAGTTTGGTATAATTCATCTTAAAATCATCTGAATCTGATGTTTTATTTGTGGGTATATGTTAACTACTTATTCAGTTTTTAAAAATGGTTTAAAGACTCTCCTTTTCTATGCTTAGTTTCAGTGAAGTTATTTTCTTCCCTAGGAATGTATTTTGATCTGAATTTTTAAGTGTATTTTATTGTCTTTTGTAAATCTTTGCTACAAAAGTTTATTCTCTTTTTCATTTTAAATATTTATATTTGTAGTTTTTAAATTTTTCTTCATCAGTATTGCTTGAGATTTATAAATCTCACTGGGATTTTCATTAACCAAATTTTAGCTTTCTTGATCTTATTCATTTTTTGTTTTTTCCTATTTCATTAGGTTTTATTACATCTTATTTATTTTATAAGTCTATAAAATTTCTTCCTTAAATTTCTTTGGATGAACTTCATAATATATTAGAGAAACAGAATAACAGATATTAAAAAGAATTGGTTCACACAATTATAGAGGTTGAAAGTCAGTCAGAAGTGTCATTCAGACCAGGTCTGAAACCTGAGAATGGTGTGTGTGTGTGTGTGTGTGTGTGTGTGTGTGTGTGTTTTGGGGAGGAGCTGATGGGGTAAGTTCTGATGATGTTGAGTCTGAAAACTCTAGAACTAAGAGCACTACATGTCCAAGGGGAGAAGGTGGATGACTCAGATCAAGTAGAGCGAGCAAATTTACCTCTCCTCTGCCTCTTTTTTTTTAAAGATTTATTTATTTATTTTTGGAGAGAGAGGGCAAGAGAGAGAGAGCATGTGGGGAGGGGGAGAGGAAGAGAGGAATTTCAAGCACTAAGAATGATCACACTAAGCCCGGAACTCAATGAGGGGCTCAATCTGACAATCCTGAGATCATGACCCGAGCCAAAGTCAAGAGTTAGACACTTAACCAAATGAGCCACCGAGGTGCCCCTCTCTTCTGCCTTTTTGTTCTATTCGGGCCAGAAATGGATTGCATGATATCCATCCATAGTAGAGAGGGCTATCTGCTTTATTCAGTTAACCAATTCAAACTTTAATCTCTTCTGGAAAACACCTTCAGAGAAATGTCAGATATAATGTTTTGTTAGCTATCTGAATATCCTTTAGCTTAGTCAAGATGATATATAAAATTAACTATTACATATTTTATATGTGTGAAGATTGAGATTTTCTATTTTCCTCATTATTTAGCTCTGAATAGTTTTCTAGTTTTTGTTATGGATTTTTTGTCTGTGAATTATCTCTGAAAGTTGTAAAATATCCAAATATGCATAGTTTTTAAAGATACATTTGTTATTGATTTCTGTATCACTTGTGTTTTGATAAAAAAAATAATCTGTTGAATTGAAATTTATTGGGACTTGCCTTTGGCCTAAAGCATGGTCATTTTAGTAAATTTTCTAGGTTCAGTTAAAAATGTAAAATTTTAAGGTGCATGTACTGGTTCCTTATACATATGGCACAATGTTTATAATTTTTAATGGCTCAAACTTAATAGTTCTATTGTTTAGTTTTTGTCCTTACTGGGTCTAGTTTTCTTGAGCTATAAACTACAGTGTTAAATGATGGATTTATTTTCCTTGTTCTGTTTATTTTTTGTTTGATATTTTAAAAAATGCCATTAGATATATGCGAGTTTATAATTATACCTTTCTGTTGATTAAAATTTTTCAACAATATGCAAATGTTTCTGTCAGAAGTAGGATATGGCCCTATTCTAACTGACTGACAAAAGAAAATTAAATCCCCTTGAAGAGAAACAGCAACAACCTACAGTATTACATACACGGTGTTCAGTATTCAAATAAAAATGTATGAGGCTAGCCAAGAGACAAAAAAGGATTAAAAACAAACAAATAAGAAAATCAGTTAATAGAAAGACTTGCAGGTGAACTAGAGTTCACAAGTATCATAATTCTACATGAACTTTAAAATAATTGTGATCAATATATTTAAGAGAATAGATGTCAAGATGGTGAATTTCACAGAAGAACTGGTTTCCCAGCTTTTAGATCTCTTGTAAAGCATAGAATTTGGAAAATGTATCAAGAGAAAAAGCAATGCAGAATATCAGCCTTATTCTTTGCAGTTTCTTAAACTCCAGGATCTTGGTCCCTCAAATTCTTCTTGTCTTTGTAGCATTAAGCTCTATTTGTTTCCCCAGTCTTGTGAGAATGTTGAAGGTTCAAGCTGCTTCTTTTTAGGGGGTCTCTAGCTTGACAGCTACTTTCTGGAAAATATTTCAAGGAGAAATTAGCATGTCTCCGTTGTCTCTAATCTGGGCTACTTAAGCTCTAGGTGTCTACAGTGCTCTCTGTTGTGTTAAAACAGTTGTTCATTCATTTTTATTATATCCAGCAATTATTCTCCATGGAAAGGTTGGTTTTTACAAACTAATCTATCATAGACAAAGGTGAAAATCCTCAATATTTCCTTTTAACAGGATAAGTTAATTGATTTTTTATTAGTTTTTATTACAAATGTTCTTAAGCACATTGCTATACTCTTTTTCAGTCCCCTTTTCCTGGTTTATTCTCTTTTTATTTATGTCTTTCGCTTAGAGTAGAATGTAGAATATATACACTATTTCTAATATTTTAGTGGTTACATAGAAAATTTTAGCATTCATATTTGACACTGTAGTCTAAAGTTAATATCTTGCTGTCTTCTGAAACAAATCAACAGTTTCCCAAAGCAACCTTGAAAAAGGAAAACAAACCAGAGGCCTCACAATTCCAGACTTCAAGTTATAGTACAAAGCTGTAATGATCAAAACTGTATGGTTCTGACACAAAAATAGATATATATATATATATCAATAGAATAGAATAGGAAACCCAGAAATGAACTCTCAACTATGTGGTCAATTAATCTTTGACAAAGCCAGAAAGATTATCCAAACGGAAAGAGACAGTCTCTTCAGCAAATGATGTTGGGAAAACTGGACAGCCATATGCATAAACTGAACCATATTCTTATACCAAACACAAAAAAAATTCAAAGTGAATTAAAGATTTAAATATGAGACTTGAAACCATAAAAATCCTAGAAGAGAACACAGGGTGTAACCTCTTTAACATCAGCTATAGCAATTTCTTTCTAGATTTTTTTTCCTGAGGCAAGAAAAACAAAAGCAAAAATAAACTATTGGGATTTCATCAAAATGAAAAGCTTCTGCACAGCAAAGGAAACAGTCAACAAAACTAAAAGGCAACTTATGGAATGAGAGAAGATATTTGCAAATGACATATCCAATAAAGGGTTAGTATCCAAAATATATAAGCAACTTATAAGGCTTAACACCCAAAAAACAAATAATCCAATTAAAAACAGGCAGAAGAACAGGCATTTCTCCAAAGGATACATAGATGACCTACAGACATGTGAAAAGATGTTCATCATCACTTATCATCAGGGAAATGAAAGTCAAAGCTACAATGAGATATCCCCTCACACCTAACAGAATGACTAAAAGCAACAACACAAGAAACAACAGGTGTTGGTGAAGATGTGGAGAAAAAGGAACCCTCTTGCACTATTGGTGGGAATGGAGACTGGTGCAGCCAGTCTAGAAAAATTTATAGAGACTCCTCAAAAAGTTAAAAATAGAACTACTTGATGATCCTGCAATTGAACTACTAGGTATTTATTCAAAGAATACAAAAATACTAATTCAAAGAGTTACAAGCACCCCAATTTTTATAGCACCATTATCCACAACAGCCAAATTATGGGAATAGCACAAATGTCCATGGATTGATGAATGGATAAAGATGTGGTATATATACACAATGGAATATTATTCAGGCATAAAAATAATGAAATTTTGCCATTTGCAATGACATGGATGGAGTTAGAGTATTAGGCTAAGTGAAATAAATCAGAGAAAGACAAATACCATATGATTTAGCTCATAGAATTTAAGAAATAAAACAAATGGGCAAAGGGAAAAAAGAAAAGAGAGGAAGACAAGTATATTCTTAACTATAGAGTACAAACTGATGGTTCCAGTGGGGGAGATAGAAGAAAGAATGAGTAAAATATGTAATGGTGATGAAGGAGTGCACTTCTGTGATGAGCAATGGGTGTGTTGAGTCATTGTATTACACACCTGAAATAAATATTACATTGTATCTTAACTAATTGGAATTTAAACAGAAACTCAAAAGTAAAATAAAATAAGTCAGACAGAGAAAAAAAACAAATCAATAATTTCAAATATGTTATTTTCATTTGCCTTCTCTCCTGAGTTAAATATTTTTAGTTCCCTCTTGTTGATTTAATCCCTCAACATATACATAATTATTTCATGCTTATTATTTAATATTTATTTTCACTTAACACATGCTTATCATTTTATTTTTTATTATCTTTCTTGCATCTTAAATTCTCCTTCTATCATCTAATGTCAATATTTTCTTCTTTAGCCATTATTTTCTTTAGACTTTGAAAGTGATAGTATATTGGTAGTAAAATTTCTAGGGTTCTGTTAGTCTAAAATAATGCTTCTCAAAGTATAATATTGTATACTAAAAATTACATGGTTGTCCAGAGGAAAAGCATTTGCCCAATAGTATGAATTGTAAGATGAATGAACGGCTTTTTCATGGACAACTTTTTTAAGATATCAACTTTCAGACAACATAACATTGTTCGAATTTTGGATATTTGGCAGAAATTTATCTTCAATAAAATATAAACCTGTCTCCTCAAGGAAAACAACCAGTAATGTCCTGATAAATATTTAATAACTAGCCTTTTGTGGGAGAAAGAAGATCCCAATTTTGTAGATTGATAGCCAGTTTCTGTGCCGTGGATACTCTGAACCTGTCTGATTTCAAGCTACTAACCTGATGTCACTAAACATAGAGTTGAGAATAGGTAATTGGGTCTCACAAACCATTACAAACTACAGCACAAACTACAGCACATTACTGTAAACAATGTCAATGATAAAATTAGAAATTCTAAGTGAGAATTGGAATTTTGGAAAATTTATATCTACCAACATGAACTTGATAGCTTCCCAACTCATAAACACTTTGCTAAAAATAGTAGAAATACTAAGAAATGTATTTCTTTATATTGTATGATGAAATGTTGCATAGAAGGTCTGCATAACTCGATCCAGTATTTTCCAAATGACCAACGTGTGCCGTTACCAAATCTTGAATGGATAAGAGACTTATGTAAGATTCAAGATAGACAAATCAGTTTAATGTGATAGAGTATATAATGATACAGTTTTAGATTCCATATTGTAACTAAGTTTCAAGAAACTACCACTTACAAGTTTTGGTGGGCATCAAATTATCTTTAAAAGTCTCCTAAAATACTCCTCCCTTTTCCAATTACATATTTGTGTGAGGTCAGATTTTCTCTATGTTTTTAGTCAAATCAACTATCACAACTTATTTCCAAAATGGAAAATGAAATTCCAAGTTGGGAATGACTGTCGAGGATAGTGAGAGGGTCAGAGCAGAGTTATGATTGGGACTGGACTCTTGATGTTCCTGATGCTCTAGATCAAAGTCCTCTCCTATTTGGGAGGTGAGCAAACCTAAGTGCCTCAGGGAGAGCCCAGTGCAGCCCTTGACTCTGTTGTAAGGGGGTACATTGTAAACTTTTGGACTGCTTTGGGGATTATTCTTCTGAGAAGATCAACTCTCACTTAACTCAGGTTCAATTTTGACTGATAAATACTTCTTATTTAGTTTACATGTTTCATGGACTTTTATGGCTTTATTAGGATAGCCTATATTTGATTTTAAGTTGCCAGAGGAAAAGGACCAGTATAGACCGCAGTCAAATTTGTATGTAATAAACAATTGATGGTGATTAATTTTCTTTTATCTAGAGCCTGGTTTATGGCACAAAGTAGACACTCGACCTTACTAATCTAATGCAAAGTTTAGCCTTATCCCTAGTGCCCAGAAATTTACAGTAATTAAGAAAACAACACAGTTACAAATATATCTACCTGAAATTGCTACTATAATAACGGGTAGGGTTCCAAAAGTTTGATTGTAAATTTGTTGTTCAGAAGTTGGAAGATAAAAAAAAAAGAAGTTGGAAGACATTTTTCTTTGAGAGAAAATATTATACAGGGTATTTATATCTCTTGGTGAGGCCAAGTCTAAAAATATCCCAGATATAGTTTTGTATCAATATAACAAGAATACGATGTTTCTATAGGAAACATATTCAGAGTTATCCATCAAAGAAATGTCCCACTAAATATTTAATCTTTTCCATTAACATACACCATCATAAACATGGAGCTGGATAGGGGTTGGGGACAAAATTATGGGGTGAGAGAAGATAGTGACCCTGTGATGAGGGGATTGAGGAAAGAAGGTTGTGAACAGAAATTCCAGGAGTTAGAGAACGAAAGAATTGCAGACTTGAGTTTTTTACTCAAGGTAGGGTGACATTGCAGGGCACACTGGATTTTAGGTTGGCTATCCAATAACCCATATCCCCCTAGACCTAAAGGATTCATCTTTTCTCCCATTCCATGGTTATTTATTTTTTTTAAAGACTGTTCACTTTTTCATGAGAAACACACACACAGAGACAGAGTCATAGACAAAGGGAGAAGATGCGGGACTTGATCCCAGGACTCCAGGATCACGATCCGAGCCAAAGACAGACACTCAACCATTGAGCCACCCAGGTGCCCCCATTCCATGGTCATTACTTTTTATGTTTCTCTCCCTTGTGGCACACATATTTTTATCTCCTTGAGTTCTGGATCCTAAACACTAACATTCATCATAAACAAGAGTCAATATATTTGAGACACTCACTAGTGAATCAGAAAGAAGCAGAAAATGGCGTGTTGTTCAACTTTTAATAAATCCTCCTATTATTTCATCAAACTAAATTTAGAGTTCAGCACTTAGGTACTCAGAAAATTACTCAAATTAGAAAATTTGTCATTATAATGTTGTGTTTGTTTCTAGATAAACTGCGCTTACAGAGAGTGGTCTGATGCAAAGTAAAGAAATTATGCACCTGTGCATATATACAAAGTCTATGTTTTAAGTTTTAGTCTACCAATTCCTCTTATCTCTCATATTTATATGACCTCAACAATATAACCTGGACTTGAGGGGAAGAAGAGCTGAAAGGAATTGAGAACAGAATATTAACTGTAGGGAAACAGTTGAGTATTATTTTTATATATGCATTTTGATGATTTTTCTTCTGACTAAATAATTTTAGGCATATCTTTCAAGTTGGTTAAGACCTAGATGGTGCTTCCTGTTCCATTAACACTGGTAGCTTTTGGGAGGAATTAACAAAATCCATAACACACCTAAAATGGAAGTATTTATTTTCTTCTACTGGACAAAAGAAATAGAAACAAATGGGAGTAAAGTAGATAATGACTTAGGAGAAGAAACACTGAGAAGTTCAAAGACTAACATTAATTATATCAGATATTGTTTATAGTATTTTGATTCAGTCTGACCCCATAATACTACAACCTCATTTCCTAGCCCCTCCTAAAATCTCTATATATTATTTATTAAAGTTTATTTTTTGATTACCATGCAGATATAAGTAGATTCCTAAAAACAATGAGTTAGGGCTAGAGAAAATAAGTCACATAATATATGTGTTTTGCTTTATTTATTCTTAAAGTCTATACTTTTTCACTGTTAATAAAGATAACAGCATTCTGTGTTTCATGCTCATTAATCAGCCAGCAGCTTCATTGATTCTTTCTGTTAGACAACTCTATTCAGAAAACTACCAAGATAGCAGATTCTCTTGCTTTACAGAACAACCACACACATGGCAGCAAAGATTTATCAAAAAGCACATAATCTTTTCTACCTCCATCCCTTTGACAGAGTATTTTAGCAACACTGCTATGTACATTGATGTCTTTATAATAGGAAGATGAGAATCCTATTATTTTTCTTTAGTAAGATGAAATGTTAGAATAATAACAAGGGTTAAAGGTAGTGAATTTTTCATTCTCTTTTAAGAAGAAGCACTATATATTAATATGTATTCAATTTTCTGACTCAAGACATTTTGAGGGGTATTAAAATTTATTTTACATTTATAAACAATAAAATTCAGTCTTTATGTCGCATAGTTTTATGAAATTTGACAACCACATGGAGTCATGTAAGCACTGTCATAATCAAGAAACAGAACAGTCTCAACACTGTCCCCTACAAATGTCCTTGGACTGCCACTTTACAGTCAGACCTACTTTTTTAACCCTGGTCTGTTCTCTTCCATACAGTTTTGCATTTTCCAAAATGTCAAATAAAAGGAACCAAATAGTATGAATCTAACTTCTTTCAGTCCCAGCATAATATATTTAAAATATATACATGTTGTTATAGGTATCAGTACTTCATACCTTTTTAATCTTAAGCAGTATTCCTTTAAATAGATTTAACACAATTTGATTATCCATTCTCCAGGTGAGGGACATGAGGGTAGCTTGTAGTTTTCGGCAAAGTTGCTAAATATATATTTCTCAGCAGGTTTCTGTATGAACATGCTTTTATTTCATTTGCATAAATGCTGATAAATACTATGAATGGCATTTCTGGGTTTAAAGTAACTGTATGTTTAACTCTATAAGGAACTGCTAAGATATTTTCCTTAGTTCCTGTACCATTTTGCATTTCTACCAGTGATTTATGAGAAACCTAGTTGTTCTTCTACATCCTTGCCAGCAGTAGGTGTTTTTGTTGTTGTTTCTTTGTGTTTGTTGGTCATTCTAATAGATGGGGAGTGAATTCTTATTCTAGGTTTAATTTGTATTTCCATAAAGAGTAATAATGTTGATTACCTTTTTAATGTGTTTATTTGCAATCTGTATATTTTCTTTGGTGAGTTATTTGTTCAAATATTTTGCACACTGATACTGAATTTTCTTATTGTTGAGTTCTGTGAGCTCTTCATATGTTCTGGATGAATATTTTGTCAGATACATAATTTGAAAGTATTTTCTGAGTTTGTGACTTCTTATTTCATTCCTTGAATGTCTCTTTCACAAACCAAACATTTAGTTTTAATAAACCAATGAATCATACTTCTCTCTTATATATTATACATTTAATATCATGTCTAAGAAATGATTGTCTAATCCAAGATCTCAAAGATTTTCTTTTAGAGTTTCATATTTTATATTTATATCTATGACCTATTTTAAGTCATTTTTTAGTATAAGGTATAAGTATATATTAAGGTTTATTCATCTGAATATGGAGAAAATGTCCCAGCACCATTTGTAAAAGAGACTGTTCTTTCTTTATCAAATTGGCTTTGTTCTTTCCTCAAAATTAGTTGTACTTTTGTATATAGGCCTATATTTGAACTCTCTATTGTATTTTATTGATTTATATGTTCATTCTTTTGCCAAAACCATACTTTTTCTATTATTGCAGTTTTATAATGAATTTTAAATCAAGTACTGTGAATCCTTCAACTTTATTTTAAAATTTTTGGCTGTCTAGTTCCTTTGATTTTCCATAAATATGACATATATGTTTTAATCTATGTTTTATTTAAGTTATTTTTATAGGCAGTTTATCATTGAATCTTTTTAAAAATCCAGACTGATAATCTTTGTCTTTTAATGTTTAGACCATTTGTATTAATGTAATGATTTATGTGGTTGGAATAAGTTGACCATTTTGTTACTTTTCAATTTTTCTCCACTGATATTTGTTTCTCTGTTCTGCCTCTCATATCTTCTTTTGTATACTTGAATTTTTAAAAACTACCACATTTTAATTTATGTGTTGGAATTTAGATAATATCACTTTGTATTTTTAATGATTTCTTTATTTTTAAAATATACTTACCTAACTTTTCATAGTCTTCTTAAAGTTAGTATCTTACTACTTAATACAGGATTTTTAGGGCAGTGAAAATATTCTGTATAAGGACTAATATATGTCATTATATATTTGTCCAAGCCCACAGAATATACAACACCAAGAGTAAACTCTAAGGTAAACTGTAGACTTTTGGGTAATTATGATATGTCCATGTAGATTCATCTTTGGTTAAAAAAAGAAAAAGAAAAAAGAAAAAAAAGTACCATTCTAGTGAGTGATGTTGATAATGGAGGAACCTAGGTATATGTTGGGCCAGGGGTATATGGGAAATCTCTGCATATGGGAAATCTCTGCACATTCCCCTCAACTTGGTTATAGACCTAAAACTGCTCTAAAAAGGGGAATCTAGGTGACTTAGTGGTTGAGCATCTACCTTTAGCTCAGGTCGTGATCCCAAGGTCCTGGGATTGAGTCCTGCATCGGGTTTTTCGCAGGGAGCCTGCTAGTCCGTCTGCCTATGTCTCTGCCACTCTGTGTCTCTCATGAATAAATAAATAAAATATATTTTTTTAAAAACTATTCTAAAAAATAAAGTCTTAAAAAAAACCCACCTCACATCTAATAGGATGGCCACTTTCAAAGAACAGAAAATAACAAGAGTTGGGGATGATGCAGAAAAGTTGGAATCCTTACACAAAGTTGGTGAGAATTTAAAATGGTGCAGCTGCTATGGAAAACAGCATGGAGCTTCCTCAAGAAATTAGAAGTAGAATTGCCATATGACCTAGCAATCTCACTTCTGGGCATATATCCAATAGAGTTAAAAGCAGGATTTTGAAGAGATATATGTGCACCTGTGTTCATCATAACATTAGTCACAATAGCCACGATGTAGAAGCAACCCAAATATCTAGATGAATGGATTAAAAATGTAATACACACACACACACACACACAGTGAAATATGATGCAGACTTAAAAAAGAAGGAAATCCTGTCACATGCTACTACATGGACAAAACTAGTATATTCTCCAAAAAGAAATCAGTCACAAAACACCATACTGTATGATTCTATGCATATGAAATGTCATATGAAGGCAGTCAAAATCATAGAAACAGGAAATAGAGTGGTAGTTACCAAAGGTAGGTGGGAATAAGAATAAATGTTAAGTGCATATAGAGTTTTAGTGTTGAAAGATGAAAAAGTTTTATAGATCTGTTACACAATAATGTGAATATACTTAACACATACTGAGCTGTATACTTAAAAATGGCTAAGATAATAAGTTTAACGTCATGTGGTTTTTATCATATTTTAAAAACCTTTAAAAAACACTAAATTGATGATAGTCACTTTCCTTTTATATATATATATTTTTTATTTATGATAGTCACACACACAGAGAGAGAGAGAGAGAGAGAGAGGCAGAGACACAGGCAGAGGGAGAAGCAGGCTCCATGTACCGGGAGCCTGACGTGGGATTCGATACTGGGTCTCCAGGATCGCGCCCTGGGCCAAAGGCAGGCGCCAAACCGCTGCGCCACCCAGGGATCCCATCCTTTTATAATTAACAAGCAGAATTCTAATCAAATGTTATCCTTATTTTCCCTCCAAATGTAGTTCAATAATTCATAAGAACTGATATTTCAAAGGTTTCTGTTACCTGAATAGTCATAAATTTATAAAATGCTTGATGCTGGAAGAGTGACTTGTCATAATAAAATTATCGCAATACAACAAACAAAAAATAGAGGGCTTATAATGTTGTAGGCCCCTTAACTTCTCTCCCTTATATTATAGTTTCCAAATGTCTTGTATCTACATACATTGAAACTCTCTCCTCAGATGATATTATAATTTTTTGTTACAACTATGAAACATATTTTAAATAACTAAAGAAAATATATAACATTTTCCAAAATATTTACCATTTCCGTCATTCCTCTTTCATTTCAGAAGTTCCAAGTTTCCCTCTGGTATCATGCCCTTCAACCTAAAAAACTTTCTCTAGCATTTCCTGTAGGGAAGATCAATGGAAACAAATTCCCTTAATTTTCTTTATCTGAAAGATGTCTTTATTTGCTGTCATTTTTGGTGAATTTTTTTCTTTTTCTTTTTGCTATGTCTACAATTTTGAGGTGATAGTTCTTTTTACTAAGCACTTTAAAAATGTTTGTCTTCTGTCTTTTGTGGTATCTGTTGTGAAATCCATAGTCATTCAGATCATCATTCCAGTATATATAATATAATGCATCCCCACCCTTTCAGCTGCTTTCAAGACTTTTTCTTTGTCTTTATTTTCTAGTGCTCTGAGTATAAAATGTCGAGGTGTACATTTCTTTGAATTATCTAGTTTGGGTTTGCCTTGTTTTTTTTTAATATGCAAATTTATATCTTTAATCAACTTACTCCTATAGAGGATTTCTAGAAACTATAACTATACTCATTCCTCCTATAAGTTGAACTAGTGGCTTATAGACTGATGCTTACTCAGTCCTGAACTCCCACAAGCGATCAGTCGTTAATCTGAGAACTCCTTTGTATTAAGTCTCTGTGAATCCTCAGAATTGTTTATGCTACAGCCAATAACTCATCAGATATTGTACATAAGTTCAAACTAATTGCCACCTCATAATCTAGGTATCTTAAAACTTCCCCTGTATTAAGAAAGCCCACCAAGAGCTCTGGATGTGGATCATATCCTTTTGATTCTGTCTGAATAGTGTTAACTTTAAGTGAAGTGAATTTTGATGCTATGTGATTACTTACAATATAGGGTATTTAATTTATAACTCTACAGCCTTTGCTGTCAGAGCTAGAGTAAAGATGTCTTCTATGGGAGAAATTAATATCTGGTTTCAAAACTTTTTTAATACTAGGGAAACCATTGACCTCCCCCTTTGCAATATTTTCTCTAGAGCTTACACATAGATTTGTGAATCCTCTTCAGTGAGAGGACAGAAGCATTTGGAATGCATCTTGAGCCATGAACTTACTTCTAATAGATCTTATATTTTATTTTCTTCCTCTTGTCCTATTTTCCTCATGCTCCTATTAATGTTTTTATAGTTTCTGAGTTGATATAATCTACCTAAAGTCTTTTTGGAACAGATAATGGATGTAATGAAATAAAACATAGCATATTCTTTGTTAAAACCACTGAATCCTGAAGGGGTCAATTCTTCGCAAATTATTTGTAGTTTTAAAGGAATTCTAATCAAAGTGCCGTTTTGGAAGTAGGCAACATAATTCCAAATTAACTTTGTAAGAATACAGTGATGAAAATACCTGAGGAAATATTTAGGAGAAAGTTAACTCACCACTATCACTAATGATGAGTTAACTTGCCCAATGATATATTGAAACATTTTTTACAATTATAAGCATTAAGAGTATGGGCTTTATACAATTCTGGCCAGAGAGATTAACAAAAAGACACATGTTACTATGTGGCAAAATAAGTATCACAACTCAATGTGGATGGGATAAATTATCAAATGGTTTGAGGGAAGATTCTATTTCATATTATACTGCAACGTAAGTTCCTGACGCACTAAAGTATTAATATTTTTAAGAATAACATACAAATCTAAATCAGCTAATCTTCGTGAGAATTTTTAAAAGATTTTATTTATTTATTTATTCATGAGAGACAAAGAGAAAGTGGCAGAGACACAGGCAGAGGGAGAAGCAGGCTCCCTCCCTGCGGGAAGCCCGATGCTGAACTTGATCCCAGGACCCCGGGATCACCACCTGAGCCATAGGCAGGCGCTCAACCCCTGAGCCATCCAGGCATCTCTATGAGAAATTTTTTACATATAAGCAATGGAAAACACACACACATTCTCTCTCTCTCTCTCTCTCTCTCTCTACCTGTTTCCAATCAGAAGAGACAGAAAACAAAGAATAATAATTATGCTAAAGATTTATATTTATATTGATAACGTTAATTTATTATATTAACTAACAAAAAATTAACTGAGAAGAGATAGTATTGCCAGGGACAGCAAAGATGAATTGAGAGAATACTTGTAATTTAAAAAATGGCTGGTGAATGAAGGACTAAGATGGTAACACAAGAGGCTCCTGAAAAAGGGTAAACATGCAAGGCGATGGGTTTGTTAATTAACTCAATGGTGGGAATTTTTTAACAAGATGTATGCATATCAAATCATCACATTTACACTTAAATCTCTTACAATTTTATTTGCAAATTATATCTCAATAAGGGTGAAAAAATTAAAAATGATGCCCAGTGAAAATCTTACTGAGATGGTGACATTTGCAGAACTTTAAGGAAGTAAGAAAGCAATTTGCATGGCTCTCCTGGAGAAGAATATTCCAGGCAAACAGAAGAGCAAGAGCAAATCCTGTGGTGCACTTAGGAACAATAAAGAGGCCAGTGCAGGAGTGGGGGTGGGTGAGCCAGTAAGCAAGGAGAAGACTGGGGGAATTAAAAGTGAACACAGCCAGATTACAGAGAAGACTTTGGCTTTTATTCTGGATCAAATGGAAGCAACTGGAAGTTTTAACAAAATAATTGACTCAATAGTGCTTACAAAGAATATCTCTGGCTATTACGCTGAAAACAGACTATGGATAGTCCAATCTGCAGCAGGAAGATCAGATGTGAAGCTTCTGAAATAATCCAGGTAAAAGATGATGGCTTTCTTTCTTTTTTTTTTTTTTCCTTTAAGATTTTATTTATTTGACAGAGAGGAAGTGAACACAAGCAGGATAAGTAGCAAGCAGAGAGAGAGGGTAAGGGAGAAGCAGGCTCCCCATGAGCTTGATGCAGGGCTCATCCTAAGACCCTGTGATCACAATCAGAGCCAAGGCAGATGCTTAACTGACTGAGCCACCCAGGTGCCCCTAGATAAATTTAGATTAGATTTGGGATATGAGATATAGATATTTGGGATATGAGATACAGAGTTGAATCTATGTTGATTTAGAAAACAGGAAAAATGTATAAAGTGTTATGTATAAAGTACAAAGTATTAATGTGGTCACAAAGAAAAAAGTGTATAATCAAATTATATTTTGAAAGTTATTTACATATATATACACAAACACAATGTAAAAGGAAATACCCTGAAATACTTCTAGTGATAGGTGTAGATAATATTATTGTGGGTAATTTATTTTATTATATCCCAATTTTCTACAATAAACAGGCATGTATTTGTATAATCAGAAGGAAGTTATTAAACGTTTTAGAAGACATTATTTAAAAAGTGAAACAGTCACCCTCTTTTATCTCATAAATAAAACGAGGGAAATGAAATAAAGGATAGGGAGTAGGGAAAGAAAGAAAACTCTTTCCTAAGAAAATTGGAAAAGAGTTGGAAAAAATGGAAATATGTGAGAAAAGTTTATACAAAGCAATATCAACTGAATTCCAAGTAAAAAGATAAAAAAAAAAAAAAAAAGAAAAAAAAAAGTAATCCCCCTCTAGGTTTTGGAACCGGGAGGTGGCTAGTGAGAGTTCTCCAGATGGCCACTAGGGGGTTCCTGTGGTCCAGGAAGCCTGGTAGCCCAGAATAAACCCTGCGTCCTGGAGAGCCAAGGGGCTCGTCCAGATAGAGTGAGAAGTCTTGTCCACGTTTGTGCGTATGTTCCTAAATCCTAGAACCAATGAATGTTAGATGGAAAAAAATTAATGGATTTTCCAGCCTAAGTCCTCATTTTGAAACTAGGAAAATGAAACGCAGACAAGTGAGAAGGACTTAATAGAAGTTACACAGCTGAGACACAATTAGGTAATACTCCAATCTAATCAGTGCTTTATTCACTAACTTACATTGTTAGAAACTGAGGGATGGTCAGTAGAGAAGTGACATCACCACATTGCAACCCCAGAGAGATCCAAGTGTTGAAAGGACTGATCTCCAGTATTATTTTCACAGGCTAATAATAATAGCATATGGAATCTTTGGAATACATCATATACCTACTTTGTGGTTTTGTTGTAGAGCTTAGCTCAATTCTAATGCTCAGAAACTGTCAAATAAATACCCATTACCCATAGTTTTTATAGTTACTAATTGGTTCTTTTTCCCTTTCTGGCTTAGGCAGATCCAGGAATTAACTGCCACACTCAGCTTTATTGGTAACAAAAATGAAACAAGCAAAAATATCAAAATACGCCACTTTAAATAGATCAGATATTTTAAATTGATGAAATTAGGTGTAATTCTGGGTTCTGTTTTCTGCCAGCATCTGGCACTTAATATGATATTTTCAACTCCTCCTTCAAAGATTCAATTCAGAATACCTACTACTTTATTCCCCTGGTCCTCATTCCCCAGTGCCTTCCTCCCTTGTCAAGTATAGCCTCCTTCTTTTCATTCATTTTTTTTCATTCATCCAATTCAGAATTATTTATTGAATGCCTTCTGGAACAAGTTTTTGCATGAGAAGCTGTGGGGCAATACAAAAGAAAATATTGGTCATTGATTTGAAGGAATCAGTGGTTTAGTAGGGAAGTAATGATGCCACAAATAGCTAAAATGCAAACTGCCTATGGTATTCTCAGATGAGAGTGGTACAACCAAAATGTTAAGGAATTCTTAGACATTGATATTGCTTCTAACAAGGAAAATTTGGTACAGTTTTACAGGGAGCTGATATTTACTTAGAGCTTTGAAGGTGGAGAAGGATACAGTGGTTAGAGAACCTAGATCTTCTCTCCACCACAATCCAACTTTCCTATGTAAAAATGGATATTAATAAACATTTATCCAGCTTAAACACACCTCTGAATATGCAATAGCTGCAAATTTATCCTCCTATGCAAGAAAGTTTTGTCAACTCACAAGAAGACGATGTATTAGTCCTGGACAGTTCAGCTGGAAGAGGAGGCACATTGTCAGAGATGTTCCTTCTCAACACTGTCTCAACTTTACACATCAGAGGGCAAGCTGTAACAATTAAAGATCACTTTGCAAAAGTTGGTCACACTGGAGTAATGACCAGGGTAGGGTCATTAATAATGACCAACAGTGAGTCAGGATCATTTGAATCTATTAGGCAAGGGGACTGGTTAATAGCACTGTTTTATGTAATAAGAATATCAATAAATGTGGCAGCCACCGAGGCTGGGTAGGGCTTAGCAAACAGTCCTACAGTGTCAGGCCAGAGGGACAAAAGTGATCAGAATTTTCAGTCTTTGCAATCAATGTCAGTGGGGGTTGAGATGACTTTCTGAAGAAAATCTATTTGGTGAAGGATTAAAAAATGGAAGGAAATGCTTGGCATGCTCTTTTCATTGCAAGGCAGGGACAGAAAATATTAAATCCAAAACCATATTCCTAATCTGTGAGCTATGACTTAATAAGTTCTAGACAGCAGTTTTCTCTTTAAGAAATAGCTGACAGCACTTCCTTCTTAGCATCCACTCATCCAATCCTGAAGCACTCCCCAAACCTCCAGTGCCCCCAGTAAGTCTCAGTGATAAATCAGAGTGGCATAGTACAAGAAGAGAGATAATCACCACTGGATAAGTTCTGCTGGTGCTAGTTTGTGTGTGTGTGTGTGTGTGTGTTTGTGTGTGTGTGTGTCTGTGTGTTTGCTCAAGTATTATTATAGTGTTATATTAGTTTCAGATGTATAATGTAATGATTCAACAATTCTACACACTTCTTAGTGCTTCTCAAGCTAAGTATACTCTTAATTGGGCTAGTGTTAATTTTTAAAACCACATTCCAAACCACAAAGTGTACAGCATTAAAATCAGGAAGAACCAGGTATACCTGAGAGAACTTGCAAAGTCCTTTAAACATAGGAGAGGGGATCCCTGGGTGGCGCAGCGGTTTGGCGCCGGTCTTTGGCCCAGGGCGCGATCCTGGAGACCCGGGATGGAATCCCACGTCGGGCTCCCGGTGCATGGAGCCTGCTTCTCCCTCTGCCTCTCTCTCTCTCTCTCTCTCTCTCTCTCTCTCTCTGTCTCTCTCTCTCTCTCTGTGACTATCATAAATAAAAAAAATAAAAAATAAACATAGGAGAGGAAAAAAGTGATTAAAAATATGAAAATTCTGAAGAGTAGGATCATGCATACTGGTACAATGTATACATTGATCCATTCTGTGAGCAGCTATTTCTCTTTCTGGGAACCCCTTCCCCCCCACCCAGCCCAATGCATTTTCAGCCAAGGTAAAACAATTTCCTGCTCTTTGCAGACCCATCATAGCTGGTTTCCTGACTCTAAGGCAGTTTGGTTAAAGTTCGGTGCTAATGAGATTTCCATCAGATATACAGTCTTCCTGTGGCCATTTCCTATTGTGCCAAGAATAATTCTGTTCCATAGCTTCAGGCTGAACAAAAGTTCAGTTTCAAGCTGCCAATGAAAGTATTTGAATGCGAGGAGGAACGCAAAGATAAAAGGTATAGGATCATTCAGAAGAAAAAAAAAAACAATACATGAAATTCTGAATCCACTAACCAGAAGTTAGTATTGATATCTCTATGCACCAAGAATAGTAAATGAAAAACAGCTCTCAAAAGAGAAGTGGTATATGGGATGATGTTAGAATCCATTTGGGAGATGGATCATTAGTCCATCAGACTATTAATATGTAAAGCTTTACAAGACTATCATCAATGAATTGAGTCCTTTGGGGACTGTTTTAGTTCTCTGTTGCTGTATAACGAATCACTTCAAAGTTTAGTGGCTTAACACAACAAACACTCATTATCTCCTAGTTTCTGCAGGTCAGCAGTCTTCTCACATGGCTTAACTGGGTCTCTGGTTTTAAGTCTGTCACACAGCTACAAACAAGGTATCAGCTGGACTGCAGTCATCTCATGGCCCAATTCATGGAGGATCCACTTCTAAGCTCACTCATGTGATTGTTGGCAAACCTTAGATTCTCTCTGGTTGTTATCTGAGGGTGTCATTTCTTTGCCACAAGGATCTCTCTGTAGTTCATAACATAGCAAATGGCTTATCTCAGAGAAAGCTAGTCAGGAGAGAATGAGAGAGGGCCCCAAACAAGCCTCAGACTATTAAAAAATCTAGTTGCAGAACTGATATCCCATTACTTCTGCCATACTTTATCCATCAGAAGTGAATCAATAAGTCCAGCTCAAACTCAAGAGTTGGGAATTACATAAGGTCAATTACACATCCAGAGTTGGGGATCATGGGCAGTCATCTTAAAGGTGGCCTACTGCAGAGATGATTGCTAATACTCTAGATATTTAGAGTATGTTGGCAAGCAGCATATGTTTTCTGCTTTATTTAAATCAAGTATATGCTGATAATGAGGCAATGGGAAATAGCCTACTGTGCTTCAAAGACCAATGGGCTGCCAGAGGATCTGCAATTTTGTTCCAGCTTAATCACTTAAAATAATAGAAGTGCAAGCTAGGGGTTATAGGAACAAGCACTAGTCTTTATGAATATTCTAGTCTACTGTTTTCAAATTTTCTGCTCAAGATATCCTAAAGGACAGGAGGGTTAGCACTTCTTTTTCATCTCTGTATTGTGAATTGGGGCTATTGAATGAAATCTGTCTACTACAAGGACACATTTTTATCTTTTTGTAATATCAAGCTAAATCTTGAAAAGTTATATGAACTTTATATTCTATTTTACAATATACTGTATTTCTGATAGTTAATTAAGTTACCATTAAATCAAATGATACTTTAGGAAGATGAACCACGTTTATATTATCATCTTGTTAATGCCCTAGCACAGCACATGGTCCACTGTGAATGAGGATCCTTCCAATGGTATGTTGATAAACTGGCTGTCAAAAGACAGGAAGGAGGGAAGGAGGGAATAAAACTCTGGTTTGTAGTGTTTACTGATTTTCCTGGTGTAAATATTTCTATCATGTCCAACTTACTGAACATGGATTTTAGAAATGCTACTTATAGTTGGTTCTTGAGAATAGGTGTGAGCTGGCTCTTAGACCACTGTCTATCATTTTACCTCCTTGAGCTTTTGTTACTCATCTGTAAAGTGGGGATCACATTTTAGCCCTGACAAAAGACAACTAGCTAATCATTTTCAGGGAAAAATATTTTAGATAACAAAGCTACACAGCTCATAACAAAATTAAACTATAGCTGGTTTAAATATTAAAATGGAGATAGTGAAAAAAGTTAGGATGACATATATAGGAATATGATATAATGCTTTGGGAGGGAAGTATTTCTCAAGTATAATTATAAGTTATAAAGCTTAAGATAAACTCTAAAGGAAAGGGTTGATGCATTGCATGGCATAAAAATAAACTCCACTTAATGGTAAAAAATAGTATAAATATAAAGTAAATAAGTATTTCAATGGAAAGTAAGGGAATAATATTAATAATTTTAAATACTATAACTTCCCCATGATTTCTGGTTTCTTCTATATGTATGCTTATTTACTTAATCTGCAAAATAAATTTTGAGGTAAGCAGTCATTATGATCATTATGTGTAAAATGCATAATCTGAGTCTCAGAACTGAGTTGCCCTGCTTCTAAGTATTATTTCAGGAAAAATTGTAAATAATTGGTATTTCTGGATTAATGACTTTGTCTAGGCCTATAATGATATACAGCAGTTGCTAAATTGGGCCAATTTCTTTTTTCTTTTTTTTTTTTCTCAATTTGTGTTTTACCGAGGGATCCTAATAACTTGAAAGAGGTTCCATACTAAAGGAGAATTATACTGATGAGAACATTTGTTTGCTGGCCAGGAATCACTAATCATTACCCAGCAAACATTTACAGTCATCACCTTGGTTATTTTATTTTCTGATTTGAATTATTGTCTTAAAAAATTCCACTGTCATGAATTGAATTGTCCAGTAAAGGTATGGAAAATGGAATTATCAGTATGATACATTACTGCTATATATTCAAAGGATCTGACATTTCAGTATTCGCATTGTTTAGTAATGTTTCTTGCCACATTCAGGCGTCCAGGGATATTTAATTAATCTACATGTGATAGAATGGCACATTTCCCACAAATTGCAATAAACAAGCAAGCAAGCAAATAAACAAATTATTCCCCTAATCAGTAAGATGCAATAAAAATGAACTTTATAATACACTTCCCCACTGGGGCAAAACAAGAACAATACAAAATTTAAAAAAAACTCTGAGCATAATAGGGATTTAAAAATATGCAAACAGTGCAGAAGATTTATCCTTGAAATAAAGTATATGTTTTCTTTTTTAAAGTAACTATCTGGAGTTTATCAGTAGAGAAAGAAAAAAATAAGCTGCCAACAGACAGCTCAGTGACTTTTTTTTTTATGTCTCCTTCCTCCAGAACTAAAGATTATCCTTTCCCCTCTCAGTAATAGAAATGATAGAGAAAGAACAGAGTACTGAAAACGGGGCTTGGAAGCAAGCCCAGCTTAGTAATGAAGAGGTGGGGCATTTTTAGTGAATAGAAGAAATTAGCAGTGAGGCACGGAGGATGGCTAGATCTGGGGAGAGAGGAATAGTGCCTGGCATTGGGGTGCATATTCTAATCATCAAAGAAATTACCACATGAGAGTATAAAGAAATGGAGGCCCTGAGACTTCCCGCTAATGGATGATGAGCCTGGATGGGTTATTGAATGCAGGTACCACGATTAAAAGCATGCAAACTTTCACCTTTTGCTCCCTGGTTATTTGGATTTCTTACTGTGAATTTTATTAATTCTTCCTCAGGGTTCCAGGTGTGGGAGGGAAAAGTCTTTGGGTACCTCCTTTCACTGGCCCATCTCTGATCACAGACTGGCTTCTGGGACTCCTTCAGTAAAGATGATAGGAAGACCAAAAAGCTGTGTTGGCCTCACATGCCTTATTATCCAGTAAGTCTGACCACCTCAGTGACAATGTGGTATATTTTATATCTCTATAGTGTAGCATCTAAATTTGGGAAATTGTTATCTCTTTGGTTTTATGGAAACTGTAAATAGATTAGGATTTGGGTTCATTTTATCTTTCCTAAAGCAAACAGGCTCCAAGTCTTGTATAGTTTCTTTGGAGAAGTCAGAAGCTGAGATAGAGGGGCAAGAACTGAGAGGATCTAGAAACTGTAGGTGTAGTTCAGTCATGATGTTTCTCTGTACTTGCATAGTTTTAGCACTTGACTTTGATTAAAGACTTCAGAAAGCAATCATGTGAAGTGTTGCAAGGTGCCTTTCTCTGTTAGGGTTTTTTTTTTTTCTTTTCTTTTTCTTTTTCTTTCTTTCTCCAAACTTTTAAACTCCAGTTATATAACATACATTGTAATACTAGTTTCAGGTGTAGAATTTAGTGATTCATCTCTCACATACAACGCCCAGTCTCTGCTAGGGTTTTAAGTGTTTGCTTATGCTGTGGCTTTTCTGGAAATTTGATTAAGATTATCTTGTTAAAACAGATGACCATCACTTTCCTTCAGTTTTATGACCCATTGTGTATGTATGTAGCTATTCCTTAGGTTGTTCTTATTTACATCCTGAGAACGAATGCCCATTCAGCAGCTGAAGTTAATGTCATTTACTGTTGCAGCAGCTGCTTCACCAGGTGTGAAGTGGGCAGGTTAGATATTATTGCCCTTAACAATGCATAAATCAAAAACACTATAAAATATTTTCGGAGAGACCTAGAGTACGAATTTAGAAACTTAACACCTGTTTAAGGAATGCAGATTTTGATATACATTTTGAGAAGTAGAGATTTGTGTTTCTTCCTCCAGATATTCTTTGAGAATACACTCTTTTCACCTTTGGCAAACATTTCTCTTTCATTAGTAGCATATGTCTGACTCCTGGTTTATTCAGAAACACTAGGGATATGGCATAATAACGTTTATAAAATTTAAGCCAGCAACCCAGTCTTACTGCTTTTGAGTAAAATGAATAGTTGGATGGAATATATTGACTTATCTCTCACCAAAATACAACAGAAAAAAATGCACATGTTTTGGTAGCTGACTGAGAAAGAATATGAAATCAGTGAAAATAAGTAGAGTAACTGAGGAAATTCAGAGCTTGCCCATATTTGAGAAACTTTTGTGTTTTTCTAGCAGTACAGATAAATAGCAATCTTAGGGTTCCATTGTGAGAAATTATGTTTTCAGTTTCTGGCTCAGGTGCTATATTGTGAACTATATCAGTTAAAGTTCTCTGGAGAAATAGTACCAATAGGATGCATATATTTCTATATGTATGTATCTATCTATCAATCAAGAGATTTATTTGAAGGAATCGGCCCACATGAGCAAATCCAAAATCTAGAGGGAAAGAAGGCAGGCAGGCTGGAGATCCAGGGAAGAGTTAATGTTTAGTTTTAAGTCAGAAGACAGTCTAGAGGCAGAATTCTTTCTTAGGGGACTTCAACTGAAGTGATGAAGCCCATCCATATTATAAAAGGTAATCTACTTTGCTCAAAGTCTATCACATCTAAAAATTACCTTCATAGCAACATCTAGGTTGGTATTTGGCTAAATAACTGCCTTTCATAATCTAGCCAAATGGATATGTGCTTTCGATTTTTTTTAGCCTTATTTGTTGAAAAGGCAATCCTTTCTTCATTGAATTGCCTTTGCACTTTTGTTTAAAATTAGTTGGCAGTATTTTTGGAGTCTACTTATGGGCTTCCTATTCTGTTTCATTGATATACATATCATACTTTTAGTAATATCACACCATGTTACTGTTGCTTATATAAATTTTGAGATTAGTTAAAATAAGTCCTTCAATATCGTTCTTTTCAAAATTCTTTATTCTAGTGTCTTTGTTTTCCCACATAATTTTAAAAAATGGTTGATGCCAGCAAATATGCTTTTAAGGATTTTACTGGGATTTTGTTGAATATATAGATCAAATCGGGAAGAACTGACATCTGAACCATATTGACTTTTCCAATCTATGTACATTTATTCTACATTTATTTTGATGTTCTTTGATTTATTTAATCAGTATCATAGTTCTTCTGCATATAGAACTTGTATGTTCTTGGATAGATTTATATATAATTCATTTTTGACAATATAAATTTTTTGCTTAAAATTACTAATATTAGTAC
This sequence comes from Vulpes vulpes, assembly GCF_048418805.1. Classification (NCBI taxonomy): domain Eukaryota; kingdom Metazoa; phylum Chordata; class Mammalia; order Carnivora; family Canidae; genus Vulpes; species Vulpes vulpes. Next base: position 84,339,932 of record NC_132786.1, read on the forward strand.
ATAGGAAATCAACTGACTTTTGTTTACTGATTTTGTTTCCTGAGTCCTTGCTTAACTCATTTATTAGTTCCAAGAAGTTTTTTGTAGATTCTTTGGTGTTTTCCACATAGGCAATCATGTCTGCTGAAAGAGTCTATGTCTTCTTCTGTGATAGGTATACCTTTTTTTCCTTTTTCTTACCTTATTGAACTAGCTAAGACTTCCAGTACAATGCTGAATATGAGTGGTGAGAAAGGATATTTATGCCTTGGATCTGATGGCGAGGGTAAAGCAGTCAGTCTGTTGGCATTAAGTATGATGATAGGTTTTCTATATATATCCTTTGTTAGACTGAAGGAGTTATATTCCAAATTTTGGGGAGTTTTTATCATGAAAGAGTTTTAAAGTTTGTAATATAATTTGTTTTTAGTTATTAATATAATAATACGGTTTTTCTTTTTCAGTCTATTAATATAATGAATTACATTGGTTGACCTGAATGTTAAACTAGCATTGCATTATTAGAATGAGCCCCATTTGGGCGTGATGTATTATTCTGTTTATATATGACTGAATTTTATTTCATATTTTTGTTAGAGATCTTTGCTTCTATGCTCATGAGTGATATTAGCTTTAGTTTTCTTTTGTTGTAATGGTTTAGTCCATTTTGATATTAGGGTAACTATGACCTCATAAAATAAATTGGAAAATATTCCTCTTTTTTCTATTTTCTAAAAGATATTATGTAGAATTAGTATTATGTTTTCCTTAAGTATTTGAACAAATTCAGCAGTGAAACCATTTGGGCTTGATGTTTCTTCTTTCTCATTTGTTTTGGAAAAATTTTAATTAGAAATTTAATTTATTTAATAGAAAATTGTTAATTAGTAATTTAATTTCTTTAATAGATGTAATTAGATAACTTATCCAAGTTACTTTTTGTTCCTTGAGCGAATTTTGGTAGTTTGTATCTTTCAAAGAATAATTACATTTTATCTAAATTTTTGAGTTTATAGTTATAGAATTGTTCTTAATATTTATTATCATTTTAATGTCTGTGGATAAGCAGTGATAGCCCCTCTTTTATATTTTACATTGGTAATTTTTGTCTTTCTTTCTTTTTTCTTTGTTAGCCTAACTAGAAGTCAGTTTTACTTTTACTGTTCTTTGCAGATAATAATATTTCAGTTTCATTGATTTTCTCTATTTTCCTGTTTTTTTTTTTAATTTTTATTTATTTATGATAGTCACAGAGAGAGAGAGAGAGAGAGAGGCAGAGACTCAGGCAGAGGGAGAAGCAGGCTCCATGCACCGGGAGCCCAAGGTGGGATTCGATCCCGGGTCTCCAGGATCGCGCCCTGGGCCAAAGGCAGTCGCCAAACCGCTGCGCCACCCAGGGATCCCTATTTTCCTGTTTTTAATGTAATTGATTTTTATTCTCATTTTACTATTTCTCTCTTTTGCTTGTGTTGTTTAATTTGCACTTCTTTTTATTAACTTGCATTTGCTTTCCTAGATGGAAACCTAGGATAATGATTTATTGGTAGATCTTCCTTCTTTTAAAATATATTCATTTTTTTTTTATAAAGATCTTTTTTTTTTTTAATTTTTATTTATTTATGATAGTCACAGAGAGAGAGAGAGAGGCAGAGACACAGGCAGAGGGAGAAGCAGGCCCCATGCACCGGGAGCCCGATGTGGGATTCGATCCCGGGTCTCCAGGATCGCGCCCTGGGCCAAAGGCAGGCGCCAAACTGCTGCGCCACCCAGGGATCCCTAAAATATATTCATTTTATGCTATTACTAGCTTTTTCAGGACTTGCTTTAGCTGCATCCTACAATTTTTGATTTGTATTTGCATTATAATTGAGTTCAAAATATTTTAAAGCTTTTCTTAATTTCCTTTGTAACCCATTGGTTATTTAGGAATGTATTGTTTGTTTTCCAAGTATTTTGGTACTTTTTTAGCCTTGGTAGTGATTTTTCACTTAATTCTGTTATGGTATCAGAACATTTTTGCATAATTTATATTCTTTTATATTGCTTAAGGTTTATTTTTATGAACCAGAATGTGATCCAGCTTGGCGAATGTTTCATATGCACTTGACAAAAGTGTGCGTTTTGATGTGGGTGTTTAGAGTGTTCTGTGAATATCAATTATACCAAGCTGGTTAATTGTGGTGTTCAAGAGTGTATTTATCCTTACTGATTTTTTGCCTGCTTGTTTGTGGTGGTGAAGACACCAGCTATAAAAATGGATTTACCAATTTCTCCTGTTAGTTCTATCAGAGTTTGTCTCATGCATTTTGATGCTATATTGTTAGGTGCATACATGTTTAGGATTGTTACGTGTTCTTGGAGAATTGACGCCTCTGTTACTAGGTAATGTTCCTTTTTATCTCTGAAATTTTTCCTTGTTCTGAAATTGGCTTGGTCTAAAATTAATATAGGGACTTTAGCTTTCTTTGATTTGTGTTTACAGGGTATAGCTTTTTCTGTCTGTATACTTTAACATTTTTTATTTGAAATAAATTTCATATAACATAAAATCTAGCATTTCAAAGTGTTCCGAAGAGTGGTTTTCAATATATTCATTGCTGTGTGACCATCAGTATTATCTAATTCCAGAATATTTTCATTACCCCAAAATAACTTCCAAGCTATTGATAGTCAATCCCAACTTCCAATTTCCTCTAATGCCTGGCAATCCCTAACTTACTTTCAGCCTCTCTGGTTTTGCCCATTCTGGATATTACAAATGAATAGAATTATGTACTATGTGACATTTTATGTATGGCTTCTTTCATTTAGCATAATTGATTGTAGGGTTTTCTACTTCCAACATATTTCAGTACTCTGTTGCTTTTCATGACTGAAAAATATTTTATTGTTTGGACATATCACATATTGTTTATCCATTCATCAGTTGCTGGGCATTAGAATTGTTTCAATCTTTAGGCTAGTATGAATTATGCCGTTATGAACATTTGTCTACAAGTTTTCTGGGTGAACATATGCTTTTTATTGTCTTGAATATATATTTATAAGAGGAATTTCTGGTTCATATAGTAATTCTGTGTTTAACTTTTTAAGGAAACTGCTAAGCTGTTTTCTATAGCAGCTCTGTCCCTTTGCTTTAATCCGTATACTTTATATTTAAAGTGAGTTTCTTGTAGATGACATTGATTCAGGTCTTGCTTTCTTATCTAATCTAAAAATATCTTTTAACAAAGTGCATTCAGACCATTCACATTTGTCGTGATTATTGACTGTTGGATTAGAATCTACTATCTTGCTGTTTTCTATTTGTTGCATTTGTCTTTTTTTTTTTAAGATTTTATTTATTCATGAGAATCAGAGAGGCAGAGACACAGGCAGAAGAAGAAGCAGACTCTTTACAGGGAGCCGGATGTGGGACCCAATCTCAGGACCCCTGAATCATGCCCTGAGCCAAAGACAGACACTCAACCGCTGAGCCACCCAGGTGTCCCTGTTTCTTCTTTTTCTGACTTCTCTCATTTCGTTTAAGTATTTCTTGCCATCCCATTTTATCTCACCTATTGACTTATCATTCATATTTCATTTTAAAACTTTCAAAATACTTTGTAAATGTAAACTATAGGGACAGCTGGATGGCTCAGTCGGTTAAGTGTCTGCCTTCAGCTCAGGTCATGATCCCAGCCTGGAACTGAGTCCTACATCAGGCTCCCTGCTCAGTGGGGAGCCTGCTTCTCTCTCTCTCTCTCTGCTGCTCCCCCTGCTTGTGCTCTCTCTCTCTCTCTCTCTATCAAATAAATAAATTAAATAAATAAATATAAACCATAGCATTTACACTGTATATTTTCAATTAATCCAACTCTGTCTTCAGATACTGTTGTACTTTTTCATATGTGGTAATATAAGAGAATATTTCCAGTAATGCTATACCTTTTCATGTGTAGTAACTTAGAATATTTCCAAGCGGTCTCCATTTTCAGTAAAATTAAACTCTATCAGTAAAAATGAACTCTTCCTAGCATTTGGCAAGACCATCATCCGATACAACAACAATGAAGTGTAAGCTCATGCAAAGTAGCATACAGAACGGCTCCTTCAACTAAGTGGCTCATTTTATATAAGGTGTTACTCAGTTTGAAGATGGAGAAAATAGATTATAGATAATTATACCATATTTGAAAGCTCATTTTCATGAGTGAACTCAAGGAAAATATAGCCCAATTTTATCTAATAAATCATAGTGCAAATAATCAAGATGATCCTGTTTGTGAGGTGATTGGATCCTTAACCGTGCCCTACTTAGCTTTGTATTGCAGTGTACATACAGTGGCAGTCACCATTGAAATAGGGTTTATTTGCTTTTTTTTCTGGTATGAGGAATAAATGAGGTTCTTATCTAGAATGGAGACCAGAACAATAAGCATAGGGTAAACCTAACAAAAGTGGTTGCAATATAAAGTGGTTCAGTCACATTGTAGGAGAGTTTAACAGCATTCCTTAAAACTGAATATATGTACGTACACCCTACAATCCAATTGGACTGTTTCCATGTGTATACAAGGAGATATTTTGAATGATGTTTTGTTATTATAGTGGGATGAAATAAAAAATAGACTACATGTCTATCAATAGGCATTTAGGGTATGGGTATATGTGATAATCAAGATAGAATAAATGTAGCATATTTTTATGACGTGATTTTATACGGCAGTTAAAAGGGATGAACTAGCTCTCTATGTATCAGTGGAAATACATCTAAGTATTTTTTATGAGACTAATCAAATACCTCTTACGCACTGAGATAAAGGTAGACAAATGCTAAGAAGACGACTCATAAAGTTATAACCATTGTTAAATGGTTCCAGAGACAGAGTGGGAGAAAACTGGAATTGTGTTTGATATTCAAATAAAACTTTAACTTTTATTGCAATTTTTTTATAAGCAGTAAGAAGAGTCTAAAATATACTATCACACACACACCAAATATCCGTGGTTTAAAATAACAAAGGTTTATTTCATACCCATGTTGCTTGTTTATCATGGGTTGGTAGCTGTGACTATTCATTTAATTTATTTAGGGACTTCAGCTGATGGAACAACCACTTTCTCAAAATCTAGAGGATAAAGGAAACTTTCCTGGATTTTGCACTGGCAATTAAATGTTTAACCTAGAAATAGTATGTAACAGTTCTACTCACCACTAATATGCCTGAAATAATCATAGAGTGCCACTCACACATAATTGGATGAGGGAATGCCATAAGCCAAGGACATGATGAATGAGAAATATTCAGAGTGAAACATTAATGCCTGCCACACAGCAGAGTGTATTTATCTATTTTTCGTATACTTGATTATTTAAAAATTGAGTGAAGCGATAATTTTGTTAATGAAAAACAGATGGCAAGTGCAAATGTATAGGCTAATATGACAATTGTATTAATTTATAGCATGAAAAACTTTGAGTAATGGGTTAATGTAACATTTGAAAGAGTATTCTCACTAATGAGGTACAAAGATTTGTCCCAGGTCCTGAATGTTTCAGCATTTTTATGAGTGAAATGGATGAAGAGGAATTATGCAGATGGAATTCCCTTAATGGTGAACAATATTTACAATATCTTACAGTCACTACTAGTGAGAAAGGAGCCCAGGCCCTTCTGCTTTTAACCAAGATAGAGTATCAGAGAATAGATTTTTTAAAAAATTTTCTTTGAGTATAGCTTACATACAGTGTTACATTTGTTTCAGGTGTACAACATAGTGATTCAATGTCTCTACATGTTATGCTGTGTTACCACAAATATAGTTACTTTCCATCACCATACTGTGCTGTGGCAGTATTACTGATTAAATCCCCTATTCTGTGCCTTATACTCCTGTGACTTACTCATTCCATAACTGGAAGCCTATATCTCCCACTCCCCTTTCTCCAATTTTCCCAAGCTCCCACAATCTTCCTCTCTGGCAACCATCAGTTTGTTCTTTGTATTTATAGGTCTGATTCTGCTTTTTAGTTTGTTTATTAGTTTTATTTTTTTAAATTCCACACAAAAATGAAATCTATTTGTCTTTCTCAGTCTGATGTATTTCATTTACCAGAATACCCTCTGGGTCCATCCATGTTGTCACAAATGGCACAATCGAGGTGTAAGAAAATGGTCCAATTTCATTATTTTGTATGTAGCTCTTCAGTTTTCCTAACATAGTTTATGAAGAGGCTCTTTTTCCCATTGCATATTTTTTACTGTTTTGTCAAAGATTAATTGACCATATAATCATGGTTTGTTTCTGAGCTTTCTGTCCTGTTCTGTTCTTCTATGTGTATAATATTTTTGTGCTAGTACCATACTAGTTTGATTATTGCAGCTTTGTAGAATATCTTAAAATTTGGGATTGTGATACTTCCAGCTTTATTTTTCCTTCTCAAGATTGTTTTGGCTATTTGAGGTCTTCTGTGGTTTTATACAATTTTTAGTGTTATTTGTTCTAGTTCTGTGAAAAATTCTATTGGTATTTTGATAGGAGTTGAACTGAATCTGTAGATTGCTTCGGGTAGTATGAACATTATAACAATATTCATTCATCCAATCCATGAACCGAGAATTTTTTTCATTTCTGTTTGTGTTGTCTTCAATTTCCTTCATCAGTGTTTTACAGTTTTCATAGTATAGGTCTTTCACCTCCTTGATTAAATTTATTAATGGGTATTTTATTGATTTTGGTGCAATCATAAATGGAATTGTTTTCTTAATTTCTCTTTCTGCTAGCTTGCTATTATTGTATAGAAATGCTATCAACTTCTGGGTATTAATTTTGTATTTTACAACTTTACTGAATTCATTTATTACCTGCAGTAGTTTTTTGGTGGAGTCGGGTTTTCTGTGTATAGTATCATGTCATATGCAAATAGTGACAGTCAAAACTTCTCCTTTACCATATGGATGCCTCTTATTCTTTTTTCTTGTGTGATTCCTGTGGCTAGGACTTCCAGTGCTATGTTGAATAAAAGTGGCAAGAGTGGACATCTTTGTCTTATTCCTGATCTTAGAGGAAAAGCATCAGAGAACAGATTTCCCTTCCCACTTAAAACAAGTAAAAACCTGTACATAATAAAATAAACAATAATTTTCCAAACTTTAGAGATAAGACTACAAAGGCTGATAACACCTAAGACATGAGAAGTGAATAGGATGAATCCTATGATTAACCCAGTATACCACCTTGAGATATTTACCAAGTTGTGGCTCAAGAAGAGGAAATTTAAGTAGGGCTCAGCAGTCCCACTGGTTAAGGAAGAGAATCTCAGAATTTTCAGAGACCAAGGGAACTAGAGTTCATTGGAAAAGTACTAGAGAGTAGAAATTTGAATAGAGACAGATATCTGGATAATATTTGGAAGATTACTGGTAGGTAGATTTGTATAAGGGCTCTTCCTAAGGTTTGGAAAGAATTACCAAAAATAGCTAGAAGAATAGTACCCAGGGATCACTGCAGACAAGAATGGTGCATTTTTTCCATCAGTTAGACTGAGGAAATTCGTAAGTCATAGTTCATTGGATAGAACTCAGAAAGAGCTTGCCTTAATCATGTACAGTAATTAGATCTGGACTAGTCTTGATCTCATATTCAAAGCAAAATCTAAAGTAACCAAACTATTTCCAAATAACTACATCCCAGAGCAAAGCTCAAGAATAGAAATAGTAATATATTCAGCATCCAGTAAGGTAAGATGCATAGTGTTTGACACCCAATCAAAAACTACGAGGCATGCCCAAAGAAAGGAAAACTCATTCTGTAAGGAAGAGAAACATTCCTTACAATTGAAGTCAATTGAAAACCAACCCAGACCTGACATAAATGTCAGATATAGCAGACAAAGATATTAAAGCAGTTATTATAACTGTGTTCCATGTGTTCAGAAAGTTAAGGAAAAGATTGAACATGTTAAATATGGACATGGGTTTACATACAAAGACCCACGTCAGACTTCTAGAGATGAAAAGTACAAAGTCTGAGAGGATAAATATTCTAGATGAGTTTAAAGGATGATTAGATATTATAAAGGAATGATTACCGAACTTGAAGATATAACAGCAGAAATGATCTTAAATAAAATATGTAGAGGAGGAAAAACTTCAGAAGAATCAAAATAAATTGACAGAATATTTGTAAGTTATAGGATAACTTTAAACAGCCTAATAGATATTTAATTAGAGTATTGGAAGGAGCATCAGGTGGAAACAGGATGGAAAAACATTTTGAAGAAATAATGGTAATTTTTAAAAAATTGATGAAAATTACATATATCAACAGATTGAAAAGGCTTAAGAAATCCCAAGGCATATCGTGATTTCTTATCAGAAAGAATACAAGATAGAATATAGTGGAGCAGCATCTGTAAAGTATTGAAGAAGAAGAAAGTCAACCAAAAATTCTATATCCATCAAACACATCTTTTAAAAAACAAAAGTAAAATAGATTTCCAAAGCAAAATAATTCCTTAGCAGCAGATCACACTATGACAAAGGTATTCTTTTAGTCAGATGGAAAATAATACCAGATGAACACATGGATCTACAAAAAGGATCAAAGAACTTAGTAAATCGTAACTGTGAATATACATAATGTTTTTCTTATTATTTAAATTTATAGAAAAGACTATTGATTCTTTTAAAGAAGAATGATTAAAAACATAGTGAGGGGGTCTATAACCTATAGAAGAAAATAAATCAGGCCTGATATATAGAGTCTATATGGTAGAGTAGTACCACCTGGAAGTTAAGTGTGCAGCAGTATAGCGCTCCATGGTTGGCCAAAGGGAGTATAGGAAAGGGAAATTGCCATATCTATGATCTTATATTGACTTCTTCAGATAAGACTTGGAAGGAGCAATATTTGAAAATATAGATCAATTGATCAATAGATGATAGAGGGATAGATAGATAATTATATCTACTAAATGATTGGACTTTTCAGGATGAACAGAATGTGAAGATATTTATATTTCATGCACATGTATAACAGTCATCCAATTCAGAGGAGGTTCTAAATAATTAGGTGGACATAATGATATCTTTTCTCTGCCCTTCCAGAGGGCAAGTTGCAGGCTAGCTTGTTAATGGTGACTTTGCTGACCTTTACTCTCCCATCCTTCCAATTTAATGTAAATCTACAATTCCCTTTATTATAATGATGTATACATGGGATGCAGAGAGGGGTTTCTGTCCTGGTGACTAAACTCTGACAGATACAACAACATATCATAAAGATAAGAAGTATGAAATATTACATTTAGAGGCTTAGCTCCAATTGCAAATTTATAGAATAAGAACAATAGAACTTAACAGCATGTTTGAATATCGTGACTTTTTAATTATTAGAACTTCAAGTTGTGTGAATAGTGCAGTATGTCTGTTAGAAATATTTTTACTGCCCTTTATATTTTTTTAGAACAATACCTAAAGTAAACCAATCTCTTTTAGAGGCTATGACTGAATAGACACACAGATGTAGGTTAAGAGAATACAAGCTATGCCATGAACTGAGCTATTCAAAGTCCTTTGAAGTCCTACAAATACAAATACGTATTTGTATTTGCAGGACTATCATATGGAAGAGGTTTGAATTTTTAATATTTTTAATATTAATATAATAAAGGCATAGGACTAACACCAACCAAAAACTTTATCATTCTTGAGGCAAGTAACACAAATCTAATATATGCATTTACAAATCAGTGGAGGTCTCAAATAGTTTTCTTCCCTTTCATTCCTCCTTTCATTGAACAATCATGTATTCACTAAGTTCTGTGTTTCTTCTTCCAAGTATAGCTTTGCTGTGTCTACTTCTCACCACCTCACCTCTGCATCCTCCACTCTAGCCACCATCCCAGAAAATGGCAATAGCCCCTGGCTAGACTCCTCATTTCCATTCCCAGTTTCTTACTTATTCTTTTCAGAGCCCCTAGAAAGGTAATTTAAAATATGAATTGCAGGGTGCCTGGCTGTCTTAGTCAGAAAAGCAAGCAACTCTTGACCTCAGGATTATGAGTTTGAGCCTGATGTTGAATGTAGAAATGACTTAAAATAAATAAATAAAATTTAAAAATTAAATAAATAAAATTTTAAAAAATATGAATTGCATCTTTTGATCTTACCACTTTCCCACTGAAAACTTTCTTGTAGCTTCCCGTTTCTCCTAGGATAATTCTATGCTCCTTGACAATATATACAAGACCCTTCTTTTAACCTGTCTCTGCCTTTTTTTTTTTTTTTGCCATACTTTGCACTGATCTCTCCCTCATTTAGTATTTTCCTTCCTCCTTTATTTAAATATGCTGAGCTCTTTTCTGCACCATGGACTTCCCATTATGTTTCTTCTTCCTGGAACAATACTCCTCTGACTTTTTTTCTCCTTCCTACTTCTTACTTATATATTTGGTATCAATTTAAATTAGTGGCTCTCTACCAGCAGTGGTTTGAGAGTACCTTGAAACAATTTTGGTGGTTACCGCTGGGATGGTGCTTCTGGCATCTACTTAGGTTGAGGTCAGGAAACTGCTAAACATTCTACAATGTAGAGGACAGCTCTCTTCCACAAAGAATTGTCCAGCCGAAAATGTCAATAATGCTGGAATTGAGAAACTCTGGTTCATTTGAGACTTCCTCAGAGTTTTCACTTAACATAAAATTAATTCACTTTTTTTCTCTCATACCATGCTCAGCAACTCATCTAAATTTTGAGTTATGTATTTAGTTCATCTGTTTGTTTAATGCCTGTTTTTCCCACTAGACTGTGAATTCTATGAGAACAAGAAACCTATCCATTTTGTTTTCCTGTTGTGTAGTCAGTGTGTGGCACCATATCTGGCTACAGAAGCAATCAGTAGTAATTGTTCAATGAATTATTAAGTGAGTTTTATTACTAAATAGGGCACTATTTTATAAATCAGGTGTAAATAGTCATTTAACATGTGGTCATTCAAGTCCAGGAAAAATGTAGCAGAGGACTATGTCATACAAATAACCAATTACAGTGCAGAGAAGACTAAAATAACATCCTAAATGGAGTTTAAAATAATGTGCTGGATAAATTCAGAGGAAGGAAGGAATAATTACCATGAATTTGGGTTTAGGGAAGACATTATTTCCGTCACCATCATTTTTTGGATAATTGCTGACTGACTCACAAAGTAAGGTTACTTTTCTGATCTGTGAGGTGACACATGGCTTATCTCAACCATATTACCAAATGCTTATTTCTTAGAGACTTTGTAGTATTAATTTTCCCCACAGCTGCAAATGGGAAATTTGAATTTCATGGGCTTAGAATAATAATTCTATCTTGCGATGATCATTTTAGTATATTTCCAAAACTAATTATGATGTTGTGGAAAGCCCAAAACTCTCTCCATCCTGGATCCCAATTCCTAGACACTGATAGGATGCAATCACAGATGATTTCAAATATGATAAGGTTTATAATTGGCAAGTTAAGGGACACCTGGATGACTCAGTGGTTGAGCGTCTGCCTTTGGTTCAGGGTGTGATCCTGGGTCCTGGGATTGAGGCCTGCGTCAGGCTTCCTGCAGGGAACCTGCTTGTCCCTCTGCCTGTGTCTCTGCCTCTCTATCTGTGTCTCTCATGAATAAATAAATAAAATCTTTTTTAAAATTGGCTAGTTAACATCACTTCCAATGTGGAAATTGGAGGATACATGAGTCAAAATTGAGTTAGGGTTATGCATTGTGTGTGTGCACGTGTGTGTGTGTGTGTGTGTGTGTGAGAGAGAGAGAGAGAGAGAGAGAGAGAGAGAGATACACACACGCATATCCATGTGCAGACACATACACACATGCACATAAATATACATGAACATCTCCAACCACAGATATGCAACAAGCCCTTATACTTGAGACTAAGTAAACAGTTTTTTGGCTCTCCAGGATTTTGGGGTTCTGCACTTCTGTTTTCTTTAAGGTACTAGCTATTTTGATTTTTGATCCCCAATTTAAACTGGGCCTGTAACATTACTTGGAAATGAAGTGTTTCTCTCGCAGTCTCCCACTCTCTACACAAGACATTCAAGCAACTTTTTGCTCTCATTAAAGTTGTGACACCATGTTTGTGTGTGTGTGTGTGCTTTAACTCAGCCTGTATGTTGCAGAAAAAGCAGAAGCCATTGGTCGTGATCCCAGAACCACCCTAATACAACTTGTCACAGCCAAATCTACCAACCTAGTTGTACCTTCCTTATGCATTTCCATTAGATCCAGTGGAAGAATTATTTTTCTTTCCTCCTAAGTCAAATTTCCTGGTATGCTCAGAATCTCCTTCTTTCCCTGCTTTTCACTCTCCTGGTGATCTTATACTGCTGATATATATTCAGAACGTCCCTCTGTACTAGATATTTTTCATCCTCTTTTATTTTTTTAAAATATTTTATTTTATTTATCCATGAGAGACAGAGAGAGAGAGAGAGAGAGAGAGAGAGAGGCAGAGACACAGGCAGAGGGAGAAGCAGGCCCCACGTAGGGAGCCCGACGTGGGACTCAATCCTGGGTCTCCAGGACCAGGCCCTGGACTGAAGGCGGCACCAAACCACTTAGCCATGCGGGCTGCCCTTCAACCTCTTTTAAATCGTTGGACCTCATATTCTTCTCTAGTTTGTTTCTCTCTTGCTCACTTCATAGTCAATTTTTTTTTTTTTTTGGCATTCCTACGTCTTCATCTCTCATTCATTCCTTATGTCAGTCCAATATGACTGCTGCCTCAGTCACACCTGTGGAAATGTCCTCCAAGTGACAGGATGTAATGGACACTCCTTCTGGCCTCTCAGCAGCCTTATTAATAGCTAAACACTTACTCTACTTTAAAATACTCAAATCCCTTGACTCCATGCCATTGTCATGGCTTTGTTAGTACTTCTCTGTCTACTTTCTTTTACTAGACTTTAATCTGTAGGAATCCTGATGGTTTCACCCCAGTCCTTCTTATCTTCTCTCTCTACTTGATCTTATTTATTGATTTTTACCACTTTGGTGACTTCAGTTCCGTCTATATAGTTATTATTGCCAACTTTATCTCTCCAGCTCAAGTTTATCTTCTGAGCTCCAGAACAAAATACCAAACATTTTATTCTAAATCTCCACCATATCCTCCACATGAGTCCTTCAAAGCTACCATGCCCCGAACTGAAGTTTTGATTTTTCTACTTCCTATGCTCTTACCTCAAAATGGCACCCACAACCAACCAAACAGGAATCAATGAATCATTCTTGATGTTTTCTCGATATCAGTGACAGTCTTGTTTTCACTCTTATCACCTCTGGTCCATCCTCTGAGCAGAGCATAGTATCTGGTGCAGGATGTCCCATGAATGGTGAATGGTGAACATGAATGGTGCCTCCCTGAGTTGCATGGCTCAGATCTGAAGTAATCTTCTACAAATAAAAACCAAATATGATTCTATTCCACTTACATTTTAAAAACTCAACTTGCCTGTAGAACCCTTCATGATCTGACCCTGCCTCCCTCCTTACTATGCTTCTGCCATACAAAGTTTTTTCTTCTTTGAATGCTTAAACTCCCCTTTAGGGGAAGCCTTTGCATATACTATTCCTTCTTCCTGGGAATATCTTTCTCTGACTAGTCATCTGGATACATTCTACTTAGTTTTCATGTCTTTGCTTAAGGATCATTTCTCTGTGGGAGAATTTCCTGACACCTCGTATTAGTTAAGGTTTACTCAATAGAAACTTTCATAGACACTATTTTTGCTTCTAACGTTTGTTGCAATTGTAAGCTTCATAGGGCAGAAAATGTCTGCCTCATTTATCTATATATCTCCAGTGGCAAAACAAGAGATAATATTTGTTTAAGTGAATGAAATATTTGAACTTTCAATGAAAACAGCAACTAAATTATTTGTATAAAGCATTTACTTTCTGTCATGAATTGATTGTACTGCTGCTTATATAGTCAGAAGTAATCATTTAATTGCAAAACTGTATTTTATCCCATCCCTATTAAGCAAATAAACCTATCTAAAGATGATTCTAAGTGATATTTCAGACAGACTTAGTTTCAGAAAATGCAGCTAGAGTAACTTGTTTTATCTCTTAGGTCTTTGTTAAGTGACACCATGGTATAAAAGAATATACTTAAGATCTCCATAAAAGACTTGCAATTAATCCAGTGGACACTTTTGAAATTACATCTGTATTTTCAGAAAATTGTATGGCTTAGAAAAATAACATCATCTAGATTGTACACTAGTGCAATTTGATATCCTCATAGTTAGAATTACTGAGTCTTTACCAACTGTGAAAGCAAGTAAGACAGTGAGTAATAGGCGAGCAATAAATATATCAGAGGATCTTATTGAACACAGCCTTGGGATTCTGTTTTGCTGGAGGCATAGGAATTTCAGAAGCAGTGAAATGTTTTTTGATTTAAGTAATTGCTCTATTGGATTTATCTCATTTATCTCAAAAGTGAAATGCCAGATTATAACTTCTCCAAAGAAGTTGCTTGAAGTTAAAAAACAAAACTATGTAATATGATAGATTATAAATCAGGTATATTGAATTTTTATCCCAGCTCTGACAATTGCAGTGATGACATAGAATAGCCTAATATCTGAGCTTTTGTTTTCTAACACATGAAATGGACATATGAATGTAAATCTCACTTACTACACAGTGTTATTATTTCAACTAAATCAAAAACAAAAATTACTTGGCATAGCACACAATGCTCTTTTCAACTCTGTTGAAACAGGCTTCAGATGACTTCTACGTCATCTGTCAGCCTTTTTACCCACCTCCTTTCTCCCCTAACTGCCCCCTGCACTCACACACACAGACACATCAATCAATTGTACACATATAACACCAAATTAATCAGTATTTCCTGCATTCTGATGCACTAAACCCTTTAATACTTGCTGGAGAAAATGAGAATAATATTTTTGAAATACGTGCATATGCTTTTCCTTATTTACATTTCATTGTGTGTTATTTTCTTTCTATTTTTCAAGAGGCATTGTGTCATAAATGGGGCTAGGACTGTTATGTCAAGAAGATAAAGAGAAGGAATTAACATTGAGCCTTTGATATTCAAAATGGGATTTTGAAAGTCCAAGGTAACAATATCAAGAACCAGCTCTGGAAATCTTGAATGCAGAATTTTACTCCATACCATACAGAGGTCTCAGGTTATAACATAGGGAAAAGGAAGATAGAAAAGGGAAAAATAATTTATGCCTTCTGGCTCAGAGTTTTACAGGAAGCAAAGACAAAGATAGTGAGATCTCAGTGTGTTCTTCCTTCACTTCTCTTAGGCAAAATCCCAAGAAGAAAGAAGGATTTTTTTTAAAAAAAGATTTTGTTTATTTATTTGAGAGAGAGAGCACAAGAGAGAACACAAGTAGGGGGAGAGACAGAGGGAAAAGCAGACTCTCTGCTGAGCAGGGACCCCAATGCTGGCTCCATCCCAGGGTCCTGGGATCATGACCTGAGCCGAAGGTAGATGCTTAACCATCTGAGCCACTGCGGTGCCTGAATTTCTTTTTTTTTTAAGTTGAATGTCAGATCATTCAGAGACTGCCATGCAGGGTGACTGCATGCTAACATGATAGGGGCAGTAGCTGTAGAGAAAGATGAAGCTCAGTACGTGACCTGAAGCAGCACTCCTGGCTTCTAGTGCCATGCGTACAACAGAGAAAAGACCTGAGAGTTCCTACAATGCCTCAAAGGGGTATGAAGAGTACTAACAATAATAAACATGCATTGACTTTGTAAATATGCCAGGCACCCTTCTCATCACAGTATATTTATTTCTATCTTTTTTTTTTTTTATTCATGAGAGACACACACAGAGAGGAGGAGACACAGGCAGAGGGAAAAGCAGGCTCCATGCAGGAGCCTGATGTTGGACTCTATCCCAGGATCCTAGGATCACGACCTGAGCCAAAGGCAGATGCTCAACCGCTGAGCCACCCAGGTGCCCCTTCTTTAATTTATGCAACCACACACTTAGGAAGGTACTAACATTATCCCCATTTAACTAATGAGAAGACTGAGGCACTTGGCATTTAAGTAATGATACCAAAGAGATACAGTTATTGGACATTAGAGCTTCTTTGCAGAAGGGGTCACTACAGCAGGGGTTAACTGGCACCATGTTAACTGAGGGCTCTAGGGTAGGTTGCTCAGTTCAGCAATAGAAAACAAGGAATGCCAAAATTTAAAGGGTATCCATACTTCCATGAAAAAAAAATTAGCAAAGAGGACCACTAGGTCCTGACAAAGCCAAGAGAATTTACCACAGAGGAAGCAAACTGATAGCTTCTACCTCAGTTGATAGCAACAGTGATGAGAATCTCTCCTGCTGCAGAAACCAGCATAAAGGCCACCCAAGTGCTTTTTGCCTGGTGCCATTCATTTGGACAGCTTTCCCTGTGCTCGGCCACCATCTTGTTAGGGAGAAGAGAAATGGTTCTGACATAGAGTTGAACTTGGAACTGTTGATTATTTATCCATTAGAAGCTGTTTTAAATTTTTAAAAAATTGCTTAGATTAGAGAACACTGATTCTATTAATTGGCAGTATTTTTGGAACTTCACTTCTATCAGCTTTTATAGAAAATAAAGAAGCTAGATGGTTTTTGCATAGCTGTAATTCATATGAGTGAAATTCTACTCTTTTGCATTTGTGTATCTGTACCTGCTATCATGTCTGCTGTTAAAACATTTTTCCTTTACCGGCAAAGTCTAACTCATACTTTAAGCCCTAATCCAAATGTCATCTCTTAGGTTTTTGTGAAAAATCCCCAGAAGTCCAGGGAGTTAGTGACTTTGTCCTTGTGCTTCTAAAGTGCATAGTTCATACACCTCCATTATATTGTATGGTGCTCATCTATGGGCCTGTCTCTTCCTCTTGACTTTGAACACTTTCATATGGCAGGCCTCAGTAACTGTTTATCAAATGAATGAGCAACCAAATGGGAATGTTTGTGGTAATGTCATGGAATTCCTGTAATCATTAAAAAAATAGTTTTACACAGAACACATCAGTGGCCACAGTGATCCATGAAGATGATAAAGTAGCAGCTGATATGGGTACAGAGTATTTAATTAAAGGCCTTTCCATGCATGAGTTATTTTTCCAAGCATAAGGTATAAGGAAAAAAAGCCATTTCCTAAGCTCTGTTTCCCCAAAGTAAAATTAAATCCATAAGACCATCACAAGCCTTTTTTACATTGTTTTGTTAATTTATTTTTATAACTAGTTGCCCTAATTTGGTCAGAACCATCTGAAACAAGGCTCTGTCTCCTTAGACCCTATAGTTGGTTACACAGTTGAGAACACTTGTAAAATATGTGTAAAATAAGTGAATGGGTGGATTTTCACTAGAGTCTTGATATATTGGCATTAGATAGTCTAGACTCAAATGTTCGAGTCCCTCAGAATCATCCAAAAAGTTTGATAAATGCCAGACTACCAGGGAACATGCCTGGGGATTCTGATTCACTAGCTGTGGGTAATGAGTGAAGAGTCTCATTTTAATGTGTATTTTGGGTGACTCTGGTACAGGTCAGATTCAGACTTTCAGAAATGCTAGCCTAGAGAGTCAGTTTCTTTTTACTTCCTACACTGGCTACATTTAAGAC
This sequence comes from Vulpes vulpes, assembly GCF_048418805.1. Lineage (NCBI taxonomy): Eukaryota > Metazoa > Chordata > Mammalia > Carnivora > Canidae > Vulpes > Vulpes vulpes. Next base: position 84,357,584 of record NC_132786.1, read on the forward strand.
CATCACATGAATTTATTCCTACTGTGTATAGGGAGGCAATTTGCCATTAATATTTACACAGTACCCAGTTCCATACAGGCATCATTCACAGCTCCTAGTGAGGCTTTCCCATACCTCCTAGTTTAAAATTTGCAATGGTTCACCACCCTCCACCACCTTCTCTGCTTTGTTTTTCTCTAGTTCATTTATCACATACATGTATATTATATCACTTACTCATTTATTTTATTTCTTTTCTGTTTTCCTCCAATAGAGTGTTGATGCCATGTGAAGAGGAAAATTTGTCTGTTCCCTTCCCCCACATATCCCTGGTGCCTAGCACAGTGCCAGATACTTATAAAGTAGGCAAAAGGATTGTTGACGAATGGCTGATTACTGGAAAATCTACCTGCAGACACAGAAATCATGGGGAGTGCAGCTTGTTCAGGCTTCATCGATTCTTCCCTTTTAGCTATGTACCAGTTGCTAAATAGAAACAGGAAGCTACCGTTTACTGCCATTTCTTTTAAAACCCACTAGTAATACAATTTCTCTGAAAATGTCCTATAACAACTGCAATAGCTCGAGAGAATGCTGTCTCTTCCCAGCTATAATTTCATGAGTAGCAGTGCTTCCAGCCAGTTATCTTTCTGCATAACTTTTATTGAAATCTGTTGAGTCTGAATCCCTCCTTAGCTCTATCAAGTTAAAACTTCCACATCCATGATACTGTTCTTGAAATAGCCATTTAGTTTAGCTTGGAGGCCAGTGGCTGGCTATTGACTCAAGGGTGAGGTGGTGGTGCTTCACATTCTCACAGAAAGCTGCACAGGGCAAGAGGTCTTTATAGACCGTGGTCCAGGCTGCATTTTAATAGAATTTGATGATACTTTTTTAAAATTCCATTTTTAAATAAATGGTTTTTGAAGTGGTATGCTTTTTACTGATTCATTGATGTTACAAATGAAAAAATTGAGCTTGAAACTGAAAAGCATCTAATAAAGGTATTACCGAAGATTACATTTTTAACTACATCTGCTTGAACATTTTAAAGTTTATAATTGAGATATAAACCTATTTCAAAGGTGAGATACCTACGCCTGTATATCATCACTTATTACTAAAAATAGCTTTGATTTTCTCAGTTTTTCCACTGTACCCATGAGTTTGGCATAGAATCCCACGCTAAAATCATCTATGTACACAAACTTGAAGGCGTATTCAGGCATAATACTCCTAGTTCTAAATACTTTGAAGCTAACAGAAGTTGAGTTCTAGAGAAAAATACAAGATCAAATGTTAGAAGCAAAATTTGACTTTTTTATGTCCATTTAGCATAAAAACTCCTCTCTTAGGCAGGTGGTAAAGTGCTTTGCATGTACATCTTTTCATTTGTTATTATCATAACCTAGTTAGAGTGACCACAGCATTGTGTCCTAGGCTAAGAATAGTTCTTACTCTAAACTTTCAAAAGTATCCCAGCTTGATGAAGAATTATATGGTCAGTTTTCTTATAATGAAGAGAGATTTTATTATTATTTCTGTTACATATGAGAACTCAAACTCTTAGATTTTTTAATTGTTTTTGCTATGGTTAAAAATAAAACCAAAACTTTACTTAAAAAAGGAAACCACGTTTAAAAGAAAAGTTGAAAGTCAAAAAGTATACTAACAGACATAAATATAGAATAAAACAGAGGCCATGAACACATTCCTTACCGGCATACAGTCATGTTTTTATATACAAATGAGAAAATATCTGTGAACTATAAAAGTGTTACTAATTCTGGAAAGTGTCACTTTGTTATTAGGGCATATTATAATATGTAGGTTTTAATTGAGATAACTTTATATACAGTGAAATGTTCAGATTCTAAGTATTTACTTTGGTGAGTTTTGATGATATATTCACTCATATAACCCACAGTGCTATCAAGAGGCTCTGTCACCCCTTGTACCTATTTGTGGCCATTCCTTGATTCCTAAGGCATCAACTCATGATTTTATGACCATGGATCGATTTTCTCATTTTGGAACTTAATGTAAATTGAATCATACAGTGTGTACTTTCTTGTAGATGAATCTTTTAAATCAAGAAAATAGTTTTGAGAATCAACAATATTGTATCAGTTGTTCCTTCTTTTTTTAATGCATATTAAACAAAAGAAAAGGGAGGGGAAGGAGGTATGAATACAACAATTAGATAGAAATCATTCTGGAACACCCACTGTATGCCAGAGTCCTAGATGTTCCATGTGCATCTTCTTTAATTATCACTACAACCTTCTGGGGAGGTCCTGGAATCATCATCATTTTGCAGGTGAGAGCACTAAGAAAAATAGGTTAAGGAACTCTCCTAAAATCACATATTTCCTGGAAGTCTGCTCTACCATTACACAGTAGCATCTCTGGGGAATTATATATTCCCACATCAAATCAATTGGGTTCTGTTCTCCTAGATAACTTTGTAGACAATTTGTAATTTTCATTTTGATTTCCTTTTTGGTCTGACCCAATATTCAAAAAGGCTATTCATTTTTAAATTTTAATTATTAATTAATTTTAATTACTTAATTTATATATGCTTTTTTTCGGCAGAAAGAGCTGTCATTGCTTTTTTATTTTCTTTTGAGAACTCCCAAAGAGATACTGCTTGTATGGATTATATTCCAATATTGACCATATTGGAAATAAACTAATATTTTTTTAAATGAAAAATTGTGTGCAATGATGTTAGAATAATGAAATCACATCTTATAGAACCTCTGGAAAACGTCACTGTACGCTTGTGAGATAATGTTTTTATGGAAATTATTTTGCCATTGCAGGTTTTCTAAAGGGGTTTCCAGACCAACTTTTGAAAACAACAATTATACTAGCTGTTTTAAAGTCCTTGACTAATCACTCTAACATGTGGGTTAATCTGTTTGATTTTATTTTCTTCTGGAAATAGATCATGTTTCCTGATGCTTCATATATCAAGTAATTTTGGTTAGTATCCAAGACATGGAAAATATTACATATGAAGGAAGGCTCTGATTTCTGTTATGTCTACCTTAAAAATGTTGATGGATTCGTTTTATTGGGCATAAACTTGATTCACTTGAAACTATAAAGTAAAAATAAATAAAATTAATTTTAATGACTTTTCTTATTTTAGCATGTTTTAGATTTATGGAATAGTTACAAAATTGGTACAGAGAGTTTGCATATACTCACCATATTTTTTCCTATTATTAACATCTTACTATTAGTATGGTACATTTGTCACAATTAATGAACCAATATGATACATTGTTATTAATCAAAGTTCATACTTTATTCAAATTCCCTTAGTTTTTACCTAGTGCTCTTTACTGTTTCAGGATCACATTCATGGCACCACATTACATTTAGTCATCATGTCTTCCTAGACTCCTCTGGACTGTGATCTTAGAGGAAGAACTTTATTTGTCACCAATATATTAGCTGTGGGCTTTTCACAGATGGCTTTCATTATGTTAAGGTAATTTTCCTTTATTTCTAGTTAAATGAGAAGTTTTTGTTTTGTTTTGTTTTCATCACAAAAGGTATTGAATCTTGTCAGAACCATTTTCTCCATCTATTGAGACAATTATGTGATTTGTCAAAAATTAAAATGGCTCTTCCAGCATTCTGTCTTAACATGGTATATCCTTCTCCATCCATTTACTTTTGTAGTATATTAGTCTTTTTATGTAAAGTTGATTTTTGTGGAAAATATATGGATGGGTCTTGCTTTTTAACTACTATGAAATCTTTTAATGTGTGTATTTATACTATTCACATTAAACATAATTATTGATGTAGGTGGATTAATATTTACCATGCATTTATCTCTTTTCTATTTGTTACATTTGTCATGTTTCTTCTTTGTTATTATATTTTTTCTCTGGGTTTGAGTGTTTATGTAATCCCATTAGATCTGCTCCCTTAATGTATAAATTATAATTCCTTTTTAGTGGTTGCCCCAGAGTTTGTAATATACATTTTTAAATAATACATGCCCACCTTCAAATGACACAATTGTGCTTTGTGTGAAATGTACATGCATGTAAAAAGTGTGTTCTCAGTTTCTCCCTTCCATTGCTTGTGACATTTCTTTTTCTTTCTTTTCTTTTCTATTCTTTTCTGTTCTTTTCCTGTTTCTTTTCTTTTTCTTTTTCTTTTCCTTTCCTTTCCTTTCCTTTCCTTTCCTTTCCTTTCCTTTCCTTTCACTCACATACTGTAATCACCCAATATACTGTTACTATTATTACTTTAAACCAAGTTATCTTTTAGATTAAGAATGAAAAAAATAAAGGATTATATTTTACCTGTATTTATTTTTTTCTCTCTTTTCCTATGTATATCCAACTTTTGACGTATATATTTTTTCTTATTTTTTGCCTGAAAAAAACTGCTTCTTGACATTTCTTGAGGGTCAAGTCTGCTAGCAATGAATTCTCTGGTTTTGTTTGTATGAGGAAATATTACTTCTTTACTTTAAAGGATACTTAGCCAAATATAGAATTCTAGGCTGGTGTTTGTTTGTTTGTTTTTTTCTTTTCACAGTTAAAAAATTTTACTGTCCTCTCTTCTTCTTTCATGGTGTCTGATGAGCTGTCCACTATAATTTAGTTTTGTTCTTATGTAGGTAAGGTATTTTTTGTCTTCAAGATTTTCTCGTGTTTTTGAAGATTGACTATGGTATACCAAGGTGGCTTTTTGTTATTGTTTTCTTATGATGTTTTATGTTTTATGTTTTTTATGATGTTATGAGTTTCCAAGATTTGCAGTTTGGTTCCTGTGATCAATTTGAAAAGTTTTCAGCCATCATTATTTCAAATATTTCTTCTATTCTGATCTCTCTTTCTTCTCCTCATATTCCAATTACACACATGCTGCAATTTTTTATACTATCTCAATTATCTTGAATGTTCTTTTCTCCTTTTTTCATTCCTTTTTTTCTCTCTTCACATTTTAATTTGGATAATTTCTATTGATATATCTTCAAGCTGACTAATTTTTTCCTGGGCCATTTTGATTCTACTGCCAGGCCCTTAAAGACATTCTTCATTTCTATTACAGTGTTTTTGATTCCTAACATTTCTTTTTGATTCGTTCTTACAGCTTCCATCTCTCCTCTTACATTTCTTACATTATCTATTTGGTTTTCACATATTGCCTACTTTTTCCTTTTTCCTTTATAACCCTTAATATATTAATTATAGTCATTTTAGATTCCTTGTCTGATAACATCAACATCTGTGTCATCTCCGAGTCTGGTTCTGGTGATTAGTTTGTCTTTTCATACTGCTTTTCCTTGCTTTTTAGCATGCTTTGTGATTTTGTGCAATAGAAATTGAGGTAAAGAGAGCTTTACTATGAAGATTTATTTAATTTGGCTAAGATTTGGGCTCTGCTCAATGTTTGTTGTGTGTCCAGGTAGCAGATACTTCTTTTGAATGCTTCCAATTCCTCTTAGTTTTTGTCTCTTCTTGGCTGTGGGCTTCCTGAAGTACTCCCCCCTCAGATATAGTTTATATCTTCCGGCAAATTTAACTGTAATACACTGTTATTGTAATGAAGATTTAATGGCGTGGTGTTATGGTATAACACAGGGAAAGTCCTCCAGAATCTGATTAAGTTTCATTCTTTCAGTGGGGTTGCACTTTGGGATGTAATATTTATAAGCACTTCTCTCGTGGTATAGCTTTCTTTCCCTATGCCTATTTTCCTTGTAAATTGTGACATCAACACATAATATGTGGAGAGGGAGAAGTGGAAGTATAAAGTTTTTGTATGAGATTGAAGTTAAGTTGTTATCTGCTTAAAACAAACTATTGTAACTATAGGTTATCTTATTTAAGCCCCATGCTAACTGTAAAGAAAATACCTATAGAAAACACGCAAAAGTAAATGAGAGAAGAATCAAAGTATACCAACAAGAAAATAAAAAAAAAAAATCAATGACACAGAGAAAGACAGCAGGCAATGGAATGATAGACAAGAGAACTAAAGATAGAAAGAAAACAATGAATAGAATGGCAGTACTAAGTCCTTCTGTGCCAGTAATTACTTTAAATATAAATTATCTGATCAAAATAATAGCATGTCGGAATTGATATGCAAAATAATTTCCAGCTATGTGTTGTCTACAAAAGGCTCAGTGTAGATTTAAGGACTGTAGGCTGAAAGTGAAGAGATGGGAAGGATATTCCATGCAAATCATAGCCAAATGAGAGCAGGTGTGGTAATATTTATATCAGGAAAAAAAAATGGACTTAATTCAAAAGAGTCACAAGGGACAAAAATAATATTATAAAATGGTAAAAAGTCAACTTACCAAGAAGCTATAACAATTTTAAATATGTATGCACCAAACATTAAAGCATCTTTATATATAAAGTAACATTAGCAGAATTGAACAGAGCAAGTGATACAACAATAATAGGAGATTTTACTACCACACTTACAATAATGAATAGACAATCCAGACAGAAAATCAATGAGAAAAGAATGAACTTGAATGGCAATCTAAACCAATGGACCTAACAGATACATACAGAATATTCAGCCCAACAGCACAGAACACACATTCCTCTCAAGCACAAACAGAACTTTCTCCAAAATTCATTGCATGTTATGTCAAAACCAGTCTTAAACTTAAGAAGTTTGAAATCAGACCAAGTATCTTTTCTTACCACAGTGGAATGAAATTAGTAGGCAACAGCAGAAGAAAAACTGGAAAATTCATCAAATATATGGAAATTTACAACATCTGAAAACCAGTAGGCCAGGAGAGAAATTAGAAATCATCTTGACAAAAATGGTAAATGAAAACACGGCATAGAAAAGTTTATGGGGGGATGCTTGGGTGACTCAGTCAGTTAAGCAACAGACTCTTGATTTCGGTTCAGGTTATGATATCAGGGTTGTGAGACTGAGCTACTCCATGCTCTGTGCTCAGCATGGAGTCTACTTGAGATTCCCTCTCTCTGCCCTTCCACCCCCACCCCCCCCCCCTCATTCTCACTCTCTATTAAAAAAATATGGGAAACAGCAAAAACAATACTGACAGGAAAGTTTGTAGCAAAAGTGTTCAGAACAGTGGCTGCCTAGAGGATAAGAATTGAGTGAAAGAGGACACAAAGTAATTTGCTGCCATTATGGAAATATTTTATCTCTTAGAATATATGTTGTACAGAGCACCCATTGAATTGTGTGTGTGAGATTTGTACATTTCACCATGTGTAAATCTTAACTCAATGAATAAACCTTAGTAGTCGGTGGACTCAGCTTAGCAGAGAGGCTTATATGCTTCATTTTGTCTATTCTTCCTGGCAACCGCTATGTAACTTTAAGAATGGAAACCGTGTGATAGGAATAGCAGAATAAAAAGATAGAGTGTAAAAAGGACTAATAATAATACATAAAAATGGATAAAAAGAAGAAAGACATCAAATCAACAACTCTATACCTCAAAGAATTACAAAAAGAAAAAAAATAATGAAACAAAGAATTGGTTATTTGAAAAGAACAACAATATTGACAAACCACTAGTTAAATTAAATAGGAAAAAGAGAGTAGGGTCAAATAACAAAAACCATAAAGAGGAGATATTACAAATTATTCCACAGACCTAGAAAGCATCATAAGGATCTCCTATGAACAATTGTACAGCAATAAATTGATAACCTAAAAAAAGAGATGTATTTCTAGGAACATACAACTTAGTAAGACTGAATCATGAAGAAACATAAAATCTGAACAGACTCATAACTAGTAACGAGATTGAATAAGTAATCAAAACTTTCCAACAAAGAAAAGCCCAGGACTGGATGGCTTCACCTGTGAGTTCTACCAAATATTTATTTTTTTAAAAAAAATTTACTATTTATGATAGTCACACAGAGAGAGAGAGGCAGAGACATAGGCAGAGGGAAAAGCAGGCTCCATGCACCAGGAGCCCGACGTGGGATTCAATCCCGGGTCTCCGGGATTGCGTCCTGGGCCAAAGGCAGGCGCTAAACCGCTGCGCCACCCAGGGATCCCAGTTCTACCAAATATTTAAAGAACTACCAGCAATCTTTCTCAAATTCTTCCAAAAAGGTGAAGAGGATGGAATACTTCCAAACTCATTTTATGAGAATAGCATTGCCCTGATGCCACAGCCAAAGAAGCTACAAGAAAACTATAGACCTATGTTCTTATGAACAGAGATGTAAAAATCCTAGACAAAATCCTAGCAAACTGAATTCAGCTGTAATTAAAAGGGTTAAATGTCATGATAAAGTGGAATTTATTCCTGGGGTTCACAGGTAATTCAACATACAAACTCAGTAAATGTGATACACAGCATTAAGAAAATAAAGGGAAAAAATTACATGATCTTTTCAATAGATGTAGACAAAATTCAGTATCCTTTCATAAGGTTTTAAAAAGCCAGGGAGGGAATTACCTTAGCACTATGAAGACTCTATGAGACAAACACACAGCCAACATCATACTCAATGGTGAAAAAGTGAAAACTTTCCTTTAAGCTAAGGAATAAGGCAAGGATACCCATTTTCACCTCTAATATTTAGCATAGTACTGTAAGTCCTAACCTGAGCAAATAAATAAAAGGTATTCAAATAAGAAAGTAAGAAGTAAAGTTATTTCTACTTGCAGATAACATGATCTCATATGTAGAAATCCCTAAAATGCTAAAACTTTTAGAACTAGTAAACAAACTCAATAAAATTGCAGCATACAAAATCAACATACAAAAATCAATTATATTTCTATACACTAGGAAAGAACTATCTTAAAAAGAAATTAAGAAAATATCATTTACTATAGCATTGCAAAGAATAAAATACTTCGGAATAAACTTAACCAAGAAGGTGAAAGACTTGTAAACCGAAAGCTATAAAACATTTTATAGTTTTTATAGTTTTATTTTTTAATTTTTTGTTTTTATTTTTATTTTTTAGTTTTTATAGTTTTAAAAGAAGTTAAGGAAGAAACAAATAAATGTAAAGACATCCCATTCCATGTTCATGGGTTGGAAGATTTAATATTGATAAAATGTTGATACTTTCCAAAGTGGTCTACAGATTAGAAGCAATCTCTATCAAAATCCTAGTATTATGTTTTACAGAAATATAAAAAAAATCCTAAAATTCATATGGAACTATAAAAGATCCCAAATAGCTAAAATAGTCTTTAGAACAATGTTGGAGGTATAACACTTCCTGATTTCAAATTTTATTAGAAAGCTATAATAATTAAAACGTGTGGTATTGTCATCAAAACAGACCTTAGACCAATAGAACAAAATAGAGAACACAGAAATAAGCCTATACATGCACAGTCAACTGATCTTCAACAAAGATGCAATGAATACACAATGGAGAATGGAAAGTCTCTTCAACAAATGGTGTTGGGGAAATTGGAATATCACTTTGCAAAAGAATGAATTAGACCCTTATTTTACACCATACACAAAAATCTACTTAAAATGGATTAAAGACTTGAATGTAAGACCTGAAACTATAAAATTCCTAAGAGGAAACATACGGGAAAAGCTTCACATCATTTATCTTGGCAATAGTCTCTTGCAACATGACACCAAAAGGACAGAAAACAAAAGCAAAAATAAAAAAGTGGGACTACATCAAACTAAAAACTAAAATAACAATGGAATTATTATTCAGCCTTTTAAAAAGAAGGAAATCCTGCCATATATGACAATTTGGATGAGACTTGAGGACATCATGTTAAATGAAATAATCAGAGAAGAAGAAATACTATATGATTCCACATATACGGGTTATTTGAAATAGTCAAACTCAGAAGCAGAGTGGAATGGTGGTTGGCAGGAGATAGGTGGCAGGAGAGGGAAATAGAGAGTTGCTACTCGATCGGTATAAAGTTTCAGTTATGAAAAATGAGTAAGTTCTAGAGAGTTTTGCAACATAAAGCCTATAGTTAATAATAATGTATTGTAAAATTAAAAATTTGAGAGGATAGATCTATTGTCACATGTTCTATCACAATGAAATAAAAAGACTCTCAAATTCACCAGTCCAGCTTCGAAAATATATGGTGACAGGCTATGAACAAAATACAGATTTTGATTATTCAAGGTCATGAAGACTTTCAGTGTGTTATGGAAAGGATTTATTTTTTTTAAGATTTTATTTATTTATTCATGAGAGACACACACACACAGAGGCAGAGACACAGGCAGAGGGAAAAGTAGGCTCCATGCAGGGAACCCGATGTGGGACTCCATCTGGGGTCCCCAGGATCACCCCCTGGGCTGAAGGCGGCGCTAAACCGCTGAGCCACCCAGGGTGCCCTGGAAAGGATTTATTAACAAAAAAAAAAATTTACTATCTTTCTCAGGAAACTAGATTTTTGTGGTAGACAATGAGGGTATTACAGTTTAGGATTACTTTGCAAAAACTTCTTAACTAGTATATTGCTCAATTTGATGCTTATTCTTGGTTAGAGGAAGAAGAGGAGCCAAAAATATTTGATGCCAAGTTTTTAAAGGAAAACTTGGATGATGAATCCAAAATAATTGCTGTTACATAAGAGAACAATCACAATATGAACAGAAGCTTCACATTAAACAATGCAGTCTCATTATTAGGAGCCGTATAATCATAAGAAGGAGTCCACAAACAAATCTTCTATTTTGAGTTTTCACTTGTTTTTTAATCCCATTTGCTTCATTTATGCCTTTGGGCAATGTTTTATATCTTCCCATGTTTAGAGAATCTAATTACCAAGAGAAGACTTTCCACACATTTGTTGAATTTGCCTATGGATAAATCTCAGGCATTAACTCTTCACTCACTCCTTTACCATCTCACCCTCACACCCTTCCTCTATCACTAAACAACAGAGACTTCCATTTTCTTCCTTTTGCCACTAAATATCACCCAGGTAACTTTTTTGATGTGAATAAACACGTATGAGATATTTCTGGGGATCCCTGGGTGGCTCAGTGGTTTAGCGCCTGCCTTCCTCCCAGGGCGGGATCCTGGAGTCCCAGGATTGAGTTCCACATCAGGCTCCTTGCATGGAGCCTGCTTCTCCCTTTGTCTGTGTCTCTGCCTCTCTCCCTCTCTCTCTCTTTCTCTCTCTGTGTTTCTCATGAATAAATAAATAAAATCTTTAAAAAAGTTTCCTCATTTTATTTTATTTTTCAAAATGTTATTTGTATGTATTATGTATTTGATCATATTTTTCATTATTAATCTGCATTGTGGCATTTGTGAGAGAAAGGAGGAAAGGTGATTTGTATACAATACTCTGCTTTTATTGTTGCATATTGAACACAAACATACCTGTCAATCAATTTTTGGCATTAAGTAAGTAAATAATTGTTTTAGATACTTTTTCTTATGTAGGATACTTGTAATGTTATACAAATATATTTATGCATTGTAGAAGTAACTGCAGGAATTAGATGTGCTTTATCAATGAGCTATGGGTGCATTGTAATTATTTAAACAAAAACCCAGGAATCCTACCGGCATAAGCAAATGTTTGAGGACCTATTAGCTTGAGAGGTCAGAAAAAAGTTTTCACATTTATGATTTTTGTTATTTCTTGTTTATGTTCCCAGAGAGATTATAAGTAAACTTCCTAAAATGAAAGGAATCTATGCCTTGCTGAATGACGGGAAAGACTCAGAGTAAAAGAGTAACATGGCATTGGTTATTCTGAGGAACCAATGAATAATTTCTCATAAGAGTATTATGTAATTATAAATTATAAAATATTATTTCTTCTACTTAATTATGACAATCCTCCAATTAATAGCAGGACATTTGAAATGAAGCAGAAACAGATTGACTTAACTTAGAATTGTTTGTGATTAAATCATTGTCAGTACAGGTCATGATTTTCTCTGTAAGCCAAGTTCACTGAGTTGGCAAACTACAACACATGGGCCATATTAAGTCAACCAAAATTTTATAAATAAAGTTTTATTGGAACACAGCCATACTCAAACTCATTAGGAATTATGTATAGCTTCTTTAGTACTCCAAAAGCAGAGTTGGTTGGAAGTCACAATAGAATCCTTATACAAACCTAAAATGTTTACTATCTAATTCTTTATAGAAAATGTTTGCCTAGACCTGACTTACAGAATGGAGATGTTGCTATATATTAAATACTTTATCATACTTTGAAGTTATCCTGAAATAGAGTAAATTATAAAATCATTATCAAAACATATGGATTCAGTATTTTCCAGACACATGTTGAGTAGCATATACAGATTTTAACATGGAACAATTTGCAATTCATAAGTTCAAGAGTATCTAATTTATAAGTCTCTGTTATTATATTACTTTTTCTATAATGTTTTATGACTTAGAAGCTGATGATATATTTAGGAAAGTTTCAGCATAAAGGCTGTTTTCTTTGCATATGCATAATATTTATAATTAACTTAAATTATTGATTATAGGCAAACATAAATCTGAACATGAAAATTCCAGTAATTCAGTAATTCAGTAGACTTATCTTTCTATATGGCTGTGTAAAACACTTTTCTTTTGGGAAGTACTTCTCTGCAACTTGTGATTCTCTCGGGGCATTTAATCATAAAACCCCAACTCACTGCTTACAACAGTGAATATGTATGCAAGGCCCCATCAAAGTTCTTCTTAGGAATTGATAAGGATGTTGGTGTAGACACAATTGCCTCCCTTCTATGGGATCACAGCTTGTAAGGACATTATAAGCCTGGGGATTCCTGTGATTATTTTTGCCTGAAATAGAAGCTAACCACATAGTAAACAGAGTAGAGAGATAGAAGGGACAGAACCTTACTGCTATCACAAAAATCTCTGGATACAATTATGTTCAAAGTAACCTTGAACTTTTTACTTACATCATTCAATCATTTCCAATTTTTGAATTCATGTAATTTGACTTGGATTTCTGTCTTTGCAATTTAAAGATGGCTGATTAAATTAGAAACAATTAGTTCAAGGCAAATTTTCTCATTGTGTATTATTCTTCATTTGTATTATTTTGCAAAATATGACAAATTGTAGACCTTTACTTTTTCTTTTCAGTGATAGGCAGTATCTTCCCATCAGAATAAAAGTGAATAATTTAGTGACATGATGCAACATGAAACCGTTTGAAAACGTTTACCACAGTATCTTATATAGCATAGGATTCCAAAATGCAAATTTAGACAGATAATTTAAAAATGTTCTCATAATGATTTATTGCAGAACTGGAAACATGCCTGGATATTTCAAATGACATTACCAAAAAGGGATGTGACCAGAGTTTCCTGGTCCCCACAACGTAGCAGAGAATGAGATGTGGATTTGAAGTTGTACTTATTCAATCATGTGGATAATAATTTCAAATACTATTATGTTGCAATATTTTTAATCTTATTTTATGTGAGGGTATTCTTATTTTTAGGCTTTGTTAAATGCTCCAAAGGAGTATCTTCAAATATCCTCTGAGCTAACGAAGTTTAGAATTTAGATTTGGAGAGATGTTTGTATACAATAACCATGTAAAGTAGGCAAAGTGTGAAATTGTCTACGTGATATAATTTTAGTTGCACTTAAGAAAATTTCTGGTTCTGGAATGAATAAGTCATGGGGATGAAAGGTACAGAATAGGGAACATAGTATTGTAGCCATACTTGTGGTAAGCATAACCTAATGACTGTATAGTTGTCAAATTGCTATGTTGTATACCTGACACTAATGTAACATTGTGTATCAACTATACTTCAATTTTAAAAAAGAAGGAAGGAATAAAGAAAAATCCTGCTCCAAACAAAATGCTCACAAACTCAGAGAAACTTTGCCTTAATAGCTTTATTTCTATAGAGTTAAGGCTTTAAATGCCAAATGACTTAGGAGAAAGCATGTGGTGACTCACCTACTCATTGAGATGTAAGTGACTGATGAGAAATCCTTCCCTTAATAAAATTTCAAAGGGACAAAAGCAAAACAAGAATGATGTTGCAAACAATTAGTTTAAATCACATTTTTATCTAAGGAAGACCCGATAACTAAGAGTAACACAACGCTACACACTCATCAGATTATGAAATCAGGATTCTACTAGCCATTTGTATTAGAAAAAAGAGATCAAAATATCAATATACAATGGCAATTTAAGATAATTTGGTGAAAAATAGACAATAAAACTGCAATATTACTCATGAAGAGAAAAGTAAAGGCAATAAAGCCAGAAACTGTAACCTCTTTCCCTCAAATCTAATTTATCTCTAAAAGAACCACATTTCTCTGAAAAGTAACTAGAAGTCCTCGAGAAATATTCTGAAGACCTAAGGCTCATTGGAGGAATAACAGTGAAGTTTTTTATTGAAGGGTGAGTGTCCTTAGTGTGTTGATACTGGCAGCCTTGTGAGTTCGACAGGGCACCCCAGCCCAGCAGGGTAAAGCCCACAGCTCCCCTAAGTTTTCTGTCCTCAGAAAGCTGCAACTGCCTTCTTCTCCAAGCCTGATAACTCATTGTCATGTGCAAAGATTCACACTTCCAGGCTAAGTCAAACTCTCAGTTTTGCAGGATTCTCCAAATTTTTGATCCCTTTGAAACTCTGTAAGAAGCAAATCTGTAGGGATGCCTGGGTGGCTCAGCGGTTAAGTGTCTGCCTTTGGCAGGGCATGATCCTGGAGTCCTAGATTGAGTCCCACATCGGGCTTCTTGCTTGGAGCCTGCTTCTCCCTCTGCCTATGTCTCTCTCTCTCTCTCTCTCTCTCTTTCTGTCTCTCATCAACAAATAAACAAATAAAATATTTTTTTTTAAAAAAAGCAGCAAATCTGTATACAAACTATAACTGCTAGTCTCACATGGTGTGTATGGGAAAATCAAGGCTTGCCCAAGATCATGTGATAAAAGCTAAAAATACAAACAAACCACTTTTGTAAGGCTCCCCTGGGTCTCTACAAGAAAATGCTCTTTAAATAGACCATACTAAAAACTGCCTGTGTTTGGGTCTCAAAAAAACTTTCCATCAACTTCTTTTCCTGTTTTTGTAGTTACCATTATGTTGAAAGAGGTATATTTGTAACATGGTGGATTTTTAAAGGCATGTTCTCATCATTTCAAGAAAGAAAAATTCCCAAACATATATGTGTAGGTTGTTTCAACCTCTCTCTTTTGAAATGATTGGCATGTAGTGGATACTAAAACATAAATATAATTTTTTAATATATTCCCATGACTTGATATATAGTTGTATTCCAATAGAAATAGAATGTTGTTAACAGAGCATTAAAGCTTTGGATAGGCATAGTTAGGGGTATATAAGGAATACTTCCTAGTTAATATTGGGGAATCAATCATTCAGAGTGAAGAATTAGAAAGTAGAACAGAGAAATAAAATGAACACCAGACAAGTGTGCTAGAAAGTCTTTTTAAATATATAAATACACATATCTATTTAGATGAATGTTATTAATTCCAAATACAAATATTCAATAATAATGACTAGTATAATCACTAGGGGAATTTCTACCTACAGATTTCTACTTCCTGGCATCCATCTCATGTCTTACACAAAGAATTTTATAGTCACTGAAATTTACCATAAAAAACAAATTCCCATGCCTCCCTTTATAATCAGCCATACTGACTTGGCTATGTGACATTTTTTAATTGTTTGTTTTCTTTAATTACTGCTGAATTTGAAATTATATCTCTCTGGTACTATGGAGAATTCCTTGAGCAATTTTAATTCCTCCTTTTTCTACAATTGCAAAGACCAGATGCTTATATCAAAAGTAGCTTTGCTTTACAACTAAAATTAATTCAGTCAAATGGTAATGCGGAACAACTTCCTAAATGAGATGAGGAATAGCTGAGGGATTCCCTCTATCTTTCCTCATTTCATTCTTCGATATTCATCAAATATTCTACCTTACATTTACAAAGATCATGCTATTAAATTAACCCAGTGCAATTAAGAACAAAATTATTGCTTATCTTCCTACAATAAGTCAAAATAAACTAAATTTATGTGGTTTTCTTGTTTACTCACTCATGGCCTCTGGCATGTCTGAAGTGTAGTTAAATGACCCTTTTCTTTGGTAGGTATGTAACATTTCTTGTGCTGAGAGTTGTTTTATGCAACTTATTTCATTTAAAATCCCAAATATATACCCTATAAGCTAAGGTTTACTATTATCCCTGTTTTACAGTTGAAAATATTTTAAAAAATTGAGGATTATCCAGAGTACTGGATTCATTTTGTATGTCACTAAGATCTGAGCATTTCCTTGATCAGAGTGGCCTTAAGAACAGGTTACACTGCTCCTACACTATAAACACTGGTCTCTTTGTAGTAGATTGTATTATTGATCCTAATTCATCATTCAACTATAAAAGAATGCTTCTTCCACACCTTGGCCCATGACTTCACGATAGATGGCACATATTTTCCCATCATTTCAATTTGGTTTTAGACATACGATTTGATTTAGCCAGTGGAATGTTAACAGAATGTGAAGAAACAGAGTTGTGAATTGTTTACAGAGGTAAGTCTTGTACTTTTGTGTTCTGGGGACCTACCATGAGAACAGGTGCTAGATAGCCTTTATATTTCAGCGTGGGGCCAATTCATGACTCTGTAGCCTGGAGCCATGTCCAACTAACTGGCATTCTTAAACAAAGATTCCCAACTGAGCCCAACCTGTAGTGGTAGCTATGCATAGCTTATTGTTTCAAGTGATTAACTTTGGGGTGATTTGTTTGGCAGCACTATTGTGACAATAGCTAACTGATATACTGCTGTTTCCACCTACTGTCACTGCTACCACTACAGGCCGAGTTGACTAGAATGGTTGCTTCACATCCATTCTACAGCTTAAGGATACAACATGAGAGTGCCTTGCCTTAAACTCAAAGTTGTTTGTTTGTTTGTTTGTTTAATACACCCTGTCCTAAGACTTCCTTTTGCTTCTGAGTCATAAAATGCCTTGTAAACTGGTGAGTCCCCCATGTATGCAACACTCCATGAAGAAAAACCTTGACCAACGGTAAATAGAAGTGTTAAGATAAGATCTCTCCCTTTATCCTATGGATGGATTGTTTAGAGAGAGTGTTAGTATAAGATATGGCTTTTCTGCAGATGTCCTAGGAAATCAGTCTATCAACATACCTGTGGCCAACACAGTGATACATTTTGTCTTTGTTTTTTCTAAGGATTCTGAGCTGAAAAAGAAAGATTAAGTAAATTTGCCAAGGTCAGAGAATGAGCAAATGATAGTACTCAAACTTGGGCTTCTTGATTTCAAAGTTCAGCACTTAGTCATTGTGTTATATTGTATCATTTTTAATTGGTTTAACAATTTAAATATAAAATAAAAAGTACTTTCAGGTACTTTTGGTAATCATTATCTGATGACCAAGTATTGAGTGTAAGGAATTTGAAATTAAGTCTAGATAGACATTTTTCTTTTTTTATTTAGAAACTTAAATATTAGGGTAAGAGGATTTTGAAGTTAAACAGTAAGCTCAAAGGCTATCCACATAGTTACCCTTTATTCTTTAAAAAAAGAAAAGAAATTATAGTTCAACAAATTTAATACCATCTTCTATAGTTAGTGAAGTTCTGCTGTTTTTGATTTCTGGAATTCAGTTACAATACTGAATAACTTCAAAGGGATTCTCTTAGATATATATTGTAATTGAATATTTGAAATACAGCTATTTACAGATAATGTCACCACACAAAGAAGTTCATGTGGAACGAAATAGATAAGAGAAGTAGGATATGGTGGATGAAAGGAGTGGTAGGTATGTGTTGGATAAAAACACTACTCTTCCTCATGTAGTGGACTTATTCTTTGGGAAAATATTATTGCAATGTTATTATTATTATTATTATTATTATTATTATTATTATTATTGCAATAAGGTTAAAGTGAAACCATTATTTTGATCTTGAGACACAAAGACTAGAACAAGATTTCTTCCCAGGATCTGCTTGTAAAGTTTTAGGGAGGGAAATGGGAAGGGAAGATCTCTTTCAGTAAGTCACCAGGGATCATGTCATAGTGACTTAAGCTAATTGGTTTTATTCAGTGATTCTTAAACCTGGCTACCATTTGAAAAGCTTTTTATTTTTATTTTTTTATTTTTTTAAATTTTTATTTATTTATGATAGTCACAGAGAGAGAGAGAGAGAGAGGCAGAGACATAGGCAGAGGGAGAAGCAGGCTCCATGCACCTGGAGCCTGACGTGGGATTCAATCCGGTACTCCAGGATCGCGCCCTGGGCCAAAGGCAGGCGCTAAACCGCTGCGCCACCCAGGGATCCCTGAAAAGCTTTTTAAATGCAGATTCCTTGGGTTTACTGCAAACTCTCTGAAAAGTGGAAGACAGGATCATACTTAGAGGCCCCTGGGGGGTGGGGAAAATTGGGATTGTGGGCTTTTAAATTTTTTCTTTCTGCTTTTATTGAAATTCAGAAAGCCAAAAGACCAATCTTTACATGAAATGTTTTATACATATAGTTGTATTTCCTTTTTGGTTCTGCCAAGTTTTGAGCAATCTTGATTTTGGTTTGGTTTTTGTTTTTTGAGTGTCAACCTCTCAGCTCTGCAGAGGTACACAAGAAAAAGGATTTAGGCTCATGCTTTTAAAGATAAATCAGCATATTCCTTGAGACTAAGCTTGGTAGGATCAGGTCATGTTTAATATTTCTTAGAATCAAAGTAAAACAATCTGATATGCACGTTTTTTGGCGGGTACTGTGCTAAGCATTATGTATGTGTAAGCTCAACATAGTATTTTGTAGCTGTTTACAGATGGGAAGGTTGAGGATCAGCCAAGCTAAGTAATTTACCAAAGATCATGCAACATCGAAGAAAGGAAACTAAGTCTAAACCTAGGTCAGTTTTACAGCTCTCAGAAGCTCTTAAATACTAATTGTATTATTTAAAAATTAAAAGCACTCGAAAGGAGAAACATAACAAAACAAAAATATTGGGTTTTCTTTCCAGAGTTCACGTATGGTCAAATCATAGCAGGATTTTTTGTTTTAAAGAAGACCATTGTACCGCCTTTAATTTTAAAGTCTGTAGAACCAATTCTTTAATTTTATTATTTTAAAAATAATCTACAATTACATAACTTAATAATTGCATGATTCATTTATTGAAAGATGCCTTCATATTTACAGAATTAAAAGAAACACATTTTATTTTATTTATAAATTAGTACTTTTAAGGAGTGTATTGCTAATAGCCCATTTTATTCTTGGAGCAATATGCCTTTCTAAACTTATCATTAGAACATTTTCCATCCTCTATCACAGATTATTTGGTATATGTTACACACAGTGTTTCCTTTCAAAGTGATTTTTTGGAGGATGAACATATAATCTACTTATTAATTTTATATTAACCTTAGGAAAACAAATGAAAGCTACTTTCACATATCTGGTGCCATTTCAGAATTAGATGATCAATGAATAAACTAAAACCTCCAAACACATTCTCTGAAATAACATTGTATGTGAGAGACATTTTGAAGTATTGTACGTAATATTTCCATAGAATATCAGCAAAAAGAATAGTTGTCTACATTTTGTATCAAATTTAGGCAATATTCTAAGGTAGTCAGGAAATTTTCCAAATCAGATAATAAAGTCTCTTTCTCGTTCCATACATAATAAAGCTTTTTTAAAAAGTTTAACTTAATACGATACTTTAATTTCAGTAACTTCATTTAGTAAAGTCACTCTTACTATTTTTAAGTGACATTGATTTCCCAGTGATACACATATGATTACATTTTTATGAAATATATCTTGCCTTATGTTCTACATTCACAATGACTTAATATTACCTAATTTTCTGACTCATACTTTCAAAATGACATTTGTTTTTTTCATGAAACATGTAGTCTGCAAACTTTTATTGAAATGTACAACTTACCAAAAAAGTGTACAAATTATAATAAATGTATAGCTCTATGAATTCTCATCAGGTGAATGCATACCATATATCCAGTGTCCGTGTCAAGAAACAGAACATCACCTGTATCCCAGAAATTCATTCAAGCCATTACCAATCTCTATGATAACCTTTATCCTGATTTTTAACATTTTAGATTAATTTGTTAATTAAATTGGTTGAACTGTAATTTATTTTCTTTTTTTAAAGAATAAGGGATAACTATGTGGATAGCCTTTGAGCTTACTGTTTAACTTCAAAATCCTCTTACTCTAATATTTAAGTATTCTAAATAAAAAAAGAAAAAATGTCTACCTAGACTTAATTTCAAATTCCCTACACTCAATACTTGCTTATTAGATTTAGATTATGTTATACTGTTTTTGATATTTATAAGTGAAATTATACATTAAGTACTCTACCAGCTTTTCTCATTCAACATTATGCTTGTGAATTTCCTCCTTGCTGCTGTTTGTAGCAGTAACTTTTTCTTCTTAATATTCCATTGGACAAATATATCATTTTGTTAATTTTTAGTTGGTGGGTATTACATTCTTTTCAGTTTTTAGCTGCTTAAAAATAATACAATGAAAATCGTTGTACATATCCTTTGGTTTACAAATGGACTCATTTCTCTGTGTTCGTACCTGGAGTGAATTTGCTGGGTTCCAGGTTTTATATAAATATAGCTGTAGTAGATACTACCAACCTGATTTCCAAAGCAATTTGTATTGATTTCACCACCATAAGCAGAAATGAGTGTTTCAATTGTTCCTCGTGTTTGTCAACAATTGATACTGTCAGTTTCAGGTTAACCATTTTGATAAAAGAGCATAAATATAAAATTGTGGTTTTACTTTGTACTTCCTCGATAATTAAAGACAAGTGCCTTGTCATGTGTACTAGCGATTTGCATATAACTTTTTGTGATGTACCTATTCAGTCTTTTGTCCAATTTTTTACTGATTGGCCTACTTTTTAAAAATTGTCCTGTAAGAGTTCTTTATATATTCTGGACATAAATCCTTTTACCAATGTTAGTCTTTAAAACTCTTCTCCAACCTATGGCCTGCCATTACACTCTCTCAATGGTATCTTTGGATGAAGAGCAGTCTTTAATTTTAATGTAGTGCAATTTTCCACATTTTCTCTTTATGGTGTTCTTTGTATTGAAGAAATCTTGGACTATTCCAAGGTTATATATACTTAATCATGTTTTCTTTTAAAAGTCTTATAGTTTTACTTTTTACATTTATGTCTATAATCCATGTTAATTCAATGAGAAATATAAAGAATGGATAATTTAAAAAAATAGATATCCAGTTGATTGAGCATGATTTTTGAAAAGACCATTCTCTTTCCATTGCACTGACAGGTCAACTTTATCATATATTAGAGAAATATGAGTTCTTTTCCATACTGGTATTTTCATTTATCTATGCACCAGTTCAACACCATCTTAAATATTGGAGCATCATAATAGTCCTTGTCTGCTTTTCCTGCTTTTCTATAAATTTGCCTCAGTTGTTCTTGGCCTTTGAATTTCTGTATAAATTTTAGAATTGGGATGGGGGAAGATGGCGGAGGAGTAGGTACCTCAACTCACCTGTCCCCACCAACTTACCTAGATAACTTTCAAATCATCCTGAAAACCTACGAACTTGACCTGAGATTTAAAGAGAGAACAGCTGGAATGCTACAGAGAGAAGGGTTTTCGCTTCTAACGAGGTAGGAAGGCAGAAAAAAATACAAAATCATCCAGGGGCCGAGCTGAGGCGGGGCGAGAGCCTCGGGGTCAGGAAGGCCCAGCCCGGGAAAAGCGGGAACTTTAACAATCCGCACCGGATTCTTCCGGGAGGGAAAGGCGCTCAGCAGGGAACTGGAGCAGGATGGCAGGAGGGGCCCTGGAGCCTCCAGTCTCCCGGAGTCACTAACGGAGGGAGTGCTCCCCGGGGCGCGGGTGGGGGAGCGCCCCGCACCACGGGCGGAGCTCGGCAAAGGGCTGGAGCGCTACCGAGCGGGCCGGGAGAGGCTCAGGTGGTAGCTCCCGGCAGGGGGCTGCGCCCTGCTGCGTTGGGAGCCGCAGCCCGGGAGCATGATTCCAGCAGCGCAGGCCCCGGAGCCCAGGGCATCGCGGGCACGGCCGGACTCCTGCGCTCCCCCGGGACAGGCGGAGGTGGGGAGGGCCCAGGGCAGCGAGGACGCTCCTACCACCTTCGCCCCCAAGCTGTGCAGGTCAGCGCCCCCGTCCCCGGAGCATCCAGGCCAGTGCGGACTGGGAGACTGCGGTGGTTACTGGGGGAGCTGACTCCAGGGCTGGGGACCTGGCCGCCGCCACTGTTGTTGTTCCTCCTTGTGTCATTGTGCGCCTGGGGGGGGGGGGGGGGGCGGGGGAAAGAGGCCTCACAGAGTCAACAGCTCCCACTGAGCCCGGCACCCGGCAGGAGGCAGGGCAGCTCCCCCAGGTGCATACACCTGAGAGTCAGCACAGCAGCCCCTCCCCCAGAGACCAGCTGGAAGGACAGGGGAAGAGTGAGTTCTTGACCAAGGAGCCCTGGAAAGCTCCAGGGGAAGTCGAGGGATTTACAGTATATAGAACCAGAGGGTACCCCTCCTTTCTTTTTTCTTCCTTTTTCCAGTACAACTCGTTTTGATATCAGACTGTAAATATCCTTTTTTTTTCTCTTTTCCCACCTTAACTACAATATTTTACCACCTCTTCATTTTTAAGATTCTTCCTTTATGACTTTCATATTTCTACAATTACAGGTTCTATATATATTTTCCACTTCTAGAGTCCCTTCAACATACTACACTTAATTTTGGGAGATATACAAGATATGTTTTTTTGTTGTTGTTGTTTTGTGTTTCTTTTCTCTGCCTCATTTTGTTCTACAATGGCAGAAGTTAATACCTCCGAAAACATGACCAGTATGCACCCAGAACCAAGTGGTATACTGTGCTGGTTCATTCTGTGAGATTCCCCATTCCCATTCTGCCCCCCTCTTTTATCTCATTTATGTTTTGGTGGTCAATGGTGGGGTCCCCTACCAGTATTTCTGGTTTACATAAATTTGGGCCTCAGATCTTCTAACATACAAAACTTAATATACTCAGAAACAAGAGGATCACCCTCTAGAACCCCTCAGGTAGACTACATTCTCCCTCCACTACAGCTTTGTCACCACCACCATCTCCCAGTCCCCCCTCCCTTTTTTTCTTTTCCTTTCTTTTTTCCTTTTTTCTGTTTCTTTTCTTTTTTCTTTTTCCTCTTCTTTAGGATTCCTGGCCTTTTATTTTTTACTACTTTGTTTTAAAATTTGTTTTTCACTTTAGTGATCCTTTGGTTTTATTTCATTCTGATCTTTGTTTTCAATTTCTGGTCTCTGAACTCGGCACAATCATCTAGGGTAAAATTTACTTAGGTCGTGGTTGATATTCTTGACACAGCCCACTCATAATGCCACTCTGCACTGAGCAAAATGACTAGAAAAAAGAACTCACCACAAAAGAAAGAATCAGAAACAGTACTCTGTGCCCCAGAGTTACAGAATTTGGATTATACTTCAAAGTCAGAAAGCCAATTCAGAAGCAAAATTATTAAGCTACTGGTAGCTCTGAATAAAAGAATAAAGGAATCAAGAGACTTCATGGCTGCAGAATTTAGATCTAATCAAGCCGAAATTAAAAATCAGTTAAATGAGATGCAATCCAAACTGGAGGTCCTAACAATGAGGGTTAATGAGGTAGAAGAAAGAGTGAGGGACATAGAAGATAAGTTGATGGCAAGGAAGGAAGCTGAGGAAAAAAGAGAAAAACAATTAAAAGACCATGAGGAAAGATTAAGAGAAATAAATGACAGCCCCAGAAGGAAAAATCTACGTATAATTGGGATTCCAGAGGGCGCCGAGAGGGACAGAGGGCCAGGAAGCATATTTGAACAAATCATAGCTGAGGACTTCCCTAACCTGGGAAGGGAAACAGGCATTCAGATCCAGGAGATAGAGAGATCCCCCTCTAAAATCAATAAAAACTGCTCAACACCTCGACATTTAATAGTGAAACTTGCAAATTCCAAAGATAAAGAAGAAATCCTTAAAGCAGCAAGAGACAAAGAATCACTGACTTATACGGGGAAAATATTAGATTAACAGCAAACCTCTCCACAGAGATCTGGCAGGCCAGAAAGTGCTGGCAGGATATATTCAGGGTCCTAAATGAGAAGAACATAAAGCCAAGAATACTTTATCCAGCAAGGCTCTCATTCAAAATAGAAGGAGAGATAAAGAGCTTCCAAGATAGGCAGAAACTAAAAGAACAAGTGATCAGCAAACCAGCTCTGCAAGAAATATTAAGGGGGACCCAGTAAAAGAGAGAAGAAGGCCAAAGAAATAATCCACAAAACAGGGGCTGAATAGGTAATACGATGGCACTGAATTCATATCTTCTGATAGTAACTCTGAACGTGAATCGGCTTAATGATCCCATCAAAAGGTGCAGGGCTTCAGACTGGATAAAAAAAGCAAGACCCATCTAATTGCTGTCTACAAGAGGCTCATTTTAGACCTAAGGACACCTACAGCCTGAAAATGAAAGGTTGGAGAACCATTTACCATTCAAATGGTCCTGAAAAGAAAGCAGGGGTAGCCATCCTCATATCAGATAAACTAAAGTTTATCCCAAAGACTGTAGTAAGAGATGAAGAGGGACACTATATCATATGTAAGGGATCTATCCAACAAGAGGACCTAACAATCATGAATATTTATGCCCATAACATGGGAGCTGCCAAGTATATCAATCAATTAATAACCAAAGACATACTTAGATAATAATACACTTATACTGGGAGACTTCAACAGGACATTTACTGCAAATGACAGATTTTCTAAGCACAACATTTCCAAAGAAACAAGAGCTTTAAATGACACACTGGACCAGATGGATTTCATGGATATTTACAGAAATTTACAACCAAATGCAACTGAATACACATACTTCTCAAGTGCACATGGAACTTTCTCCCAAAATAGACCACATGCTGGGTCACAAATTAGGTCTCAACGGATACCAAAAGATTGGGATTGTCCCCTGCATATTTTCAGACCATAATGCTTTGAAACTTGAACTCAATCACAAGAAAAATTTGCAAGAAACTCAAACACGTGGTGGTTAAATAGCATCCTGCTAAAAGATGAAAGGGTCAACCAGGAAATTAGAGAAGAATTAAAAAGATTCATGGAAACTAATGAAAATGAAGATACAACCATTTAAAATCTTTGGGAGACAGCAAAAGCAGTCCTAAGAGGGAAATACATCTCAAACAAGCATCCCTCAAAAAATTGGAAAAAACTCAAATAAACAAACTAAGCTCGCACCTAAAGGAACTGGAGAAAGAACAGCAAATAAAACCTACACCCAGCAGAAGAAGAGAGTTAATAAAGATTCGAGCAGAACTCAATGAAATAGAGCCCAGAAGAACTGTAGAACAGATCAACAAAACCAGGAGTTGGTTCTTTGAAAGAATTAATAAGAAAGATAAATAATTAGCCAGTCTTATTAAAAAGAAGAAAGACTCAAATTAATAAAATCACAAATGAAAAAGGAGAGATCACAACCAATACCAAGGAAATACAAACGATTTAAAAACATGAGCAGCTGTACGCCAATAAATTTGGCAATCTAGAAGAAATGGACACATTTCTGGAAAACCACAAACTACCAAAACTGGAACAGGAAGAAATAGAAAACCTGAATAGGCCAATAACCAGGGAGAAAATTGAAGCAGTCATCAAAAACCTCCCAAGACACAAAAGTCCAGGGCCAGATGGCTTCCCAGGGAAATTCTATCAAACATTTAAAGAAGAAACAATGCCTAATCTACTAAAGCTGTTCTAAAGATAGAAAGGGATGGAATACTTCAAAACTCATTTTATGAGGCCAGCATCACCTTAATTCCAAAACCAGACAAAGACCCCACCAAAAAGGAGAATTATAGACCAATATCCCTGATGAACATGGATGCAAAAATTCTCAACAAGATACTAGCCAATAGGATCCAACAATACATTAAGAAGATTACTCACCATGACCAAATGGGATTTATCCCCGGGATGCAAGGCTGGTTGCATTTGACAATTTGAAAGCATTTGACAAAATACAGCATCCATTCCTGATAAAAACTCTGCAGAGTATAGGGATAGAGGGAACGTTCCTCAGCATCTTAAAAGCCATTTATGAAAAGCCCACACAAATATCATTCTCAGTGGGGAAACACTGAGAGTCTTTCACCAGAGATCAGGAACACGACAGGGATGTCCACTCTCACCACTGTTATTCAACATAATACTAGAAATCCTAGGCTCAGCAATCAGGCAACAAAAAGAAATAAAAGGCATTCAAATTGGCAAAGAAGAAGTCAAACTCTCCCTCTTCGCCGATGACATGATACTGTACCTACAAAACCCAAAGACTCCACCCCAAGATTGCTAGAACTCATACAGCAATTCGGCAGTGTGGCAGGATACAAAATCAATGCCCAGAAATCAGTGGCATTTCTATACACTAACAAACAATGAGACTGAAGAAAGAGAAATTGAGGAGTCGATCCCATTTACAATTACACCCAAAAGCCTAAGATACCTAGGAATATAAACCTAACCAGAGAGGTAAAGGATCTATACCCTAAAAACTACAGAACACTTCTGAAAGCAATTGAGGAAGACACATACCATGGACTTTCTTCAGAGAGTTGGAACAAATCCTTTTACGATTTGTGTGGAATCAGAAAAGACCCTGAGTCTACGGCCATACCACCCTGAACGTGCCTGATCTCATCAGAAAAGACCCCGAATAGCCAGGGGAATATTGAAAAAGAAAACCAGAGCTGGGGAGCATCACAACGCCAGATTTCAGGTTATATTACAAAGCTGTGATCAAGACAGTATGTACTGGTACAAAACAGACACATAAATCAATGGAACAGAATAGAGAATCCAGAAATGGGCCTTCAACTCTATGGTCAACTAATACAACAAAGCAGGAAAGACGATCCACTGGAAAAAAGACAGTCTCTTCAATAAATGGTGCTGGGAACATTGGACAGCCAAGTGCATAGAATGAAACTAGACCACTCTCTTTCACCATACACAAAGATAAACCCAAAATGGATGAAAGATCAAAATGTGAGACAAGATTCCATTAAAATCCTAGAGGAGAACAGGCAACACCCTTTCTGAACTTGGCCACAGCAACTTCTTGCAAGATACATCTATGAAAGCAAGGGAAACAAAAGCAAAAATGAACTACTGGGACTTAAGATAAAAAGCTTCTGCACAGCAAAAGAAACAGTCAACAAAACTCAAAGACAACCTACAGAATGTGAGAAGATATTTGCAAATGACGTATCAGATAAAGGGCTAGTATCCAAGATTTATAAAGAACGTATTAAATTCAACCCAAGAAACAAACAATCCAATCATGAAATGGGGAAAACAAAGCAAAACAAAACAAAAACAAAACGGAAATTTCACCAAAGAAGCCCTACCCATGGCCAACAAGCACGTGAGAAAATGCTCCGCATCACTGGCCATCAGGGAAATACAAATCAAAACCACAATGAGATACCACCTCACACCAGTGACATTGGTGAAAATTAACATGACAGGAAACAACAAATGTTGGAGAGGATATGAGATTGGGGAACCCTCTTGCACTGTTGGTGGGAATGTGACCTGGTACAGCCGCTCTGGAAAACTGTGTGGAAGTTCCTCAAAGAGTTAAAAATAGAGCTACCCTATGGCCCAGCAATTTCACTGCTGGGGATTTACCCCAAAGATACAGATGCAGTGAAACGCCGGGACACCTGCATCCCAATGTTTATAGCAGCAATATCCACAATAGCCAAACTGTGGAAGGAGCCTCGGTGTCCATCGAAAGATGAATGGATAAAGAAGCTGTGATCTGTGTATACAATGGAATATTACTCAGCCATTAGAAACGACAAATACCCACCATTTGCTCCAACGTGAATGGAACTGGAGGGTATTATGCTGAGTGAAGTAAGTCAATCGGAGAAGGACAAACATTATATGGTCTCATTCATTTGGGGAATATAAAAAATAGTGAAAGGGATTTAGGGGAAAGGAGAGAAAATGTGTGGGAAATATCAGAGAGGGTGACAGAACATGAGAGACACCTAACTCTGGGAAGTGAAAAAGGGGTGGTGGAAAGGGAGGTGGGCGGGGAATGGGGTAACTGAGTGATGGACACTGAGGGGGGCACTTGATGGGATGAGCACTGGGTGTTATGCTATATGTTGGCAAATCGAACTCCAATAAAAAATATACAAAAAATAAAATAAAATTTTCCAAAGTCCATAAAAAATGTAAAATTTGATGTTGATTTTTAAAAAATATATCCACTGAAATTTTGATTGGGATTACATTATATTTATAAACTAATTTAAGGAAACTTGACATGCATCTCTTCATTTAAAGGCCTCTTTAAATTTTGTACTTTCAGTATGATTTTTAGACATTTTTTTCATTTGGATTTATTAGTAGGTGTTTGATGTTTTATTTTACAATTATAAAGGTAATTTTTAAAATAAATTATTTTACTAGTGTTTTCTATATTAGACTTGCTATATTCAGTTACTATTTCTAATAATTATAGATTCCTTTGGATTTTCTTCAGACACATTTATGTCCTCTGAAAATAATGGTAGTTTATTTCTTTTATTACAATCTTAATGTCTTACAGCACTGGATAGAACTTCTTGTCTAATTTTGAATAGAAGTGGTGACAAAGAACATCTTTGTGTTCTTATCTCAGGGGATAGTTGTCACCATTCAGCATGATGTTTGCCGGATGTTCTTTTCCAGATGATCTTTTTTTCAGATTGAGGAAGTTCTTTCCAATTCCTAATTTTCTAAGAATTTCATTGTGTTAATTGTATTCTCCCCCCTTTTCCAACTCTCCAGCAGATCTTTACCTTTTCAGCACTCTAACATTGGAAAAAATGTTCCTCTCTTCAGATGCATATTATTTTCTTCAATTCTCACTGCTTCTATAGTTCTCCAATGTCTATGTAAACATAACATTTTAAATTTACCTCACTGTATCTAAGTGGAGGAGGATCATTGGGAAGCTATAATCTAATCATCCTGCCCAGAAGTGGACTCCATCTTAATATTTCAAAACTTTTGTCACTTTGTTCAATCATTTTCTATTTTAAGTTCCATATGGGCAAATTTTTATTTCTTAACCATTCAGAATAAGATTTATTCTTTTACTGGGGGAATTTTAAGACAAATACTTTCATGACTTTTTTTTTTTTGTAATTTTTTTGCTTTCTTTTTTTGATGCTTCTTTTTCTTTTTAAAAAGTTTTTTATTAAGTGAGTTATGTTTTCTTGCCTAATACTGAAGGACAATATAGAATACTGGCTTTCAACTTTTTTCTTCTGCTCTTACACACATGAAGGATGACATTTATTTGTATATCACATCCCATTAGCATACCTGGAACATAATATAATTCTCATGCCACAAGTATTAGTCTGTCTCTAATTTTGTATTTCTTATTTCTCTCCTGTTGACACTTCCTTTAGAAGAAAGTATCTGTGTATGGTTAAACTATTATTCTTATTTCTAGGATTTTTCTGAAATATCATTTCTGTGAGTATAAGTAATATTTTGATAGAGAAGTGAGCTCCCTTGCCACGTCTTAGCACAAAATTCCACCCGAAGCACTTACTATACCAAATGAGCTGAAGTCAAAGTGTTTCTTGTCACAGAAATGAAAATACCAAAATATGTTTATGTCAGATGAACTGTCATTATACTCCCAAATAGAACTGGCTTTTAGAAGCATCTACTGCAAAGACCTCTGTACTTACTGGAGTCAAGGTTGAACAAATTAGAAGGAATGATTTGTCCATCAAATATACTTATGATAAAATAAATGAAAATTTTATGCTAAATAAATGCATGCTGAATTAAAATGATTCTTACCGATACCTAAAACTTTAGAATATTCCTCAGGGTTTAGTTTATTTTTGCAAGTTACTGAAAATGTTAAATATTAGAGCTCAATATTTTCTCTGAGAGTTCTTTTTCATAAGTTTAATTGTTAAAAAAATGAATAGTGTGCTTGATACTGATCAGACTTGAAATTAGCCATATCTCAAAATGGTATTTTTCAGATTAAATTTTAAAAGAATAAATTATATAGGCCCATATACTGCATATATATAGTAGGCTAACTACAATGGTAATCTGTAATCTGTAATCTTTAAACTGTATTCTCATCTGTGGCAGGCACAAATGTCTTGTGATTCTTGCACTATTGAAAATGAGGATTTTTTTGTATTCTTGTTAGATCACAATAATATCAAATCATGCACACAGTCCCCCTTCTAGAATATTTTCTGTTAGTCATAAAATATTGAAGCCCTTCTGTTTGCCGTGTTACATCCTGTGAGAATCATATCCAAAGTGTAATGTTTGGCTTCTGATTTCAAGAAAATTACAGTCTTGTTAAAGCTTGTATACTTATATAAAGTGCAAAACAGGTAGGCAATCTGATATAGTGTTTCTCAAAATCTAGTTCTTAGAATATATACATTTTAAAAATTAGATTATCTGGACTGCTTGCCAAAGATGTTGATTCTGAGGCCCGCTACAGAAAAAAAAAAAAAATCAGAATATCTGAGTTAGGCCTGGGCATATGCACTTTGTACAATTTATTATTTATTTTGCTGTACATAGAAAACTTGAGGACCACTGGTAAGGCAATAAAAACTTGGAACCAGACCACATCAAATTCAGGAATATCACATCTTAGTTAAATGTATGATCTTCAGAAAGTTTTCTAAGCCTTTCTCTAGCTCCTTTTCTTGTATGTAAAATAGAGATAACACCTACAGATGGGATAATTAGATGTAGTGCATGTATACTGACCAATATACCGCATGTTAAATAGTAATTGCTCAATAAATGCTATTACTAACATGCTTTTAAGAAATAGCTAGGAATTATGTGTTCGAAACTCAGTAGTGGGTCGTGGAAGCTTCCCACTGCTGATTAGAATAGAGTAGCTTGCAGCAAACGTGTTCCTACCAAACAACTACAAAATTGTTAAATTTAAAAAGAAAAATCACCAAAGTAAAGGCATTAGAGAGCTACTGAAAGAAACAATTAAGACTTGTGAGTCAAAGATTCTAGAAAGAGGGGAATAGAGGTGATTTTCACAAGTAGTGTTTTCAAGGGGACATTACCAATTCTGAGTGAGGCAACTGGGATATTCATCTACAATCTTGTGTTTTGTCATTGATTGACAGATGTCCTTGCTAGGTGTAGGAAGCTAGGGGAGTTAATTTTTTTTTTTTTTTTTTTTGCGGGGGGAGTTAATTTCTTGGCAGTAAAGGACTACCATATGCAAGGGCAAATGTAGCTTTGGAGAATGTCTTTGGACAAAGAGGTACAGATACTAGCAATGAAAAGAATTGGAAGTCAGCTAGAGTCCACTGAAGTGATTAAGGCAGAGGAAGATGAGCCAGGTGAACAAGGTGGTTAAACTCCACACTAATATTCTGATTTATATATGCCCTATGTTAAAGTGATGCTGTCTTTTCATTATTTCTAAATAAAGTAGTAGTCAGTGACAATTTGTAGTGTGGCTAATTGTTACAGAACCCACAACTTCTATTCATCATCTCCCTCTTCAACTACTCCTAGATTCCTTTCAACCTAAGCCAGTACTTTTGCTGGCCTGGTGGACACTCAGACCTTCATCACTCAAAGTCTGAACATCTGTGGTTATTATGCCCTTTTTCAGGCTATGGTTGCTCTAAATGCCCATTCCTAGCTATTAATAAACATGGGAGCAAACCAATCACCCCAGTGAATCCCTCCAGTTGTAGATATATGTACTTCCATTATGCAGCAGCAACTCTATTTCCTCATGATAATCAGGGCCGAGCAGCTAGTACAGCAACTTCTTTCTTTGGTGCTTTCAAAGTGATAATTAAAAGTTACTGGATCTTTTAGTGAAAGAATCCTTTCTCACCCCAGATGCCATGCTGACCAAAGAACAAGGACTTCTAATAAAGCAGAGCCTAAACTGATGTGGATATAAAATAAACAAACACCCCCCACACACCCCGAATGTCTCAAGTTAATCACTTGGAATGATAGTGAGAGCAATCCCTTTTACTTCCAACCTTTGGGTGGGAGAACTTGGCATTCTGCCTACAGCGGCACCATAAATATGCCTTGACCCTGCATGTCATCCCCAGGCTAGTGCTTGAGCTGCCCCTGTAAAAGGCCATAAGAAATGATACATTATATGGAAAATCAGTGGATCCCTTGGTATGAAGCAATGCTATGCAGTATTACTTTATAATTAACTGGATATTCTGTGGGGTCTGGGGCTCAGCTGGCCAAGACTCTGTGGGTAGAAAAAGTAAACTCACAATTGGAATATGCATCAATCCTAATAAGGACAAATTACTACCTCCTATAGGGAAGAAGAGTTCAGATGTATTCAACTTGCCATCAAGGAGATGGGTGGGCTCCCAGGGGGTGACACCGTATTGAGGATTTTGGGTTAGTTTTTGCAGCTATTCAGTTAGACACTCAGCAGCAAGGATAGATGGTAGTCTTAGTGAGACAGACTGTATGTACTGTTACGTTGTGTGTGCTTTGCCTCCATCTGGGCCACCATAGTTATTCTATTCATTTGCACATTGTGTAAGCACTGGGATGACTGAAAAAAGGAAGCTGGCTAATCTCTACCAGATGAGTCATGTAATCCATCTGATTGCTCGTGGCCTCTGCTGCAGTGGATGTTCCTGGGTGGCATTGATATGAGGTAGCCAGACATATACTTTTCCTACAGTTGCCTCCAGTAGTTAGTTGTGAACTCTATGAAGTGCTTGAAAACTTGAGGAACAAAGTGATATGTGACTTTTAGAGCACAGAGTATGAACAAGGGAAGAAAAGCTAGAGCAGGTAGGAAAACCAAAGCAATTTAATCAACCGTAAAGAAAGCCCTGAAGAAATTGAATACACAGGTCCTCTCCAGTGTCTTCACAGAAGGCTCATGAATGGAACGGCCGTGATGGAAAGAATGGAGGCAATTTGTACATCTAATAGTATGCATTCTGTTTCACTGATCAGCCAGAGAAGGGCGGAAGACCCTGAGTTTGAGGAATCTTGGGCCAAGAGGTGGTTGAAATTACAAAAAAAAAAAAAAAAAAAAAAAAAAAAGGCATAATACCTTCACCTCTCTGACAACTTAGCTCCAAGCTGGGGATCAGTATGAGAAAGCTACAATACTCTTCTCGCCTAGTCATCATTCTAATATCATGAGACCATTTAGGTAGCGTGAATGGTACAACACTTCCCTGCATTAAATCAACACCCAAATCACTTAGTCCTTTCTTATGAAATGCCCTTTCAAGTATATTTCCACGTGTATTTATTTCTGTGGCACTGGGGGAAAATGCAAGTTTTGGAGACAAACCAGGTTAAAATTTTATCTTGGTAATTTGACATAGTTTTAAAAATTATCTCATATACCTAGAACAGAACCAGTCACACAACGAAATACTAATGAATATTATCACCAGTGCTGTTATTTATCCTGGCCCTAAAGAAATTTAATAAACAATTAATTCCAAAATTGCCACTGTGTACTCTAGAGAGAAAAAAATCCTTCAACCTTTATAAGATAAATTTTACTTTTTTGTAAAGAAATAGATTAAATGTCACTATTTACATGTTTTGTACTGACATTTCCAAAGGAGGCATATTTGGCCTGAAGGTTCCCGGAAAACAAGACCTTTACATTATTTATTTTATAGTTTTCTATTCCTTCGGTCAAATCAGGTGCGTATCAGTTGCTGCTACTTCCTCAAGGGTGGTTTATTTATCAGGCCAGCTAGACGGAGCTCAATACTGACTTTTAAAATGAAGAAGGAAAGTTAATGTTCTTTTTCAGAGTAATACCTACATCAATATTTCAGTCATTCACCCAGGTCATGTAAAGCTGCAGTTTAAAATTCCCAACACACCATGGCTTAGACATTTTATGACCCCGAGCATTCAGGGCAGTTGACTTATTAACCAAAAGATAATGTTTAACCTCTTGTGGTTCTCACCAGGCAAATGCATTCTGGCCCTTTTTTTGCATTCTTAGGGACTGAGAAATTACTAAAAAATAGTAATTTTCCTGGGATTTATTGTCACTGCTCCACCATTCTGTCAGGATGAGGATTGCATTAGTATATGTACATCTTTCTGAACAATTTCAGCTAAATGTGAAAAGCAGCAACAGTTGTTCATATATATATATATATATATATATATATATATATATATGTCATTTGACTGTGATGCTTTTAAGATGAAACAATATATTATATAGTCAAGGCATAAAGTATTAGTTAAAATTCTTTGGTCAGAGTTCATTTACAGAGACTATCATGCTCTGGAGCCCCTTTGAACAGAGATAGATTTATAACTGGGTATTTGAAGGCTTACAGAACTTGGAGTTGCTGAAGAAATAGTCTTAGCGCAAAATCAATATTTCAGGCCAACTTTCCTACCAGGGACTGTGGACAAGCAGACCAACTGGAAAGATTTCTTTCATTTCTGTCATTCAGAGCCAGCCCTGAGGAACTCTCTTATGTAGTAGTTATCAACTTTTTTGCTGGTGCCAGAATATCATGCAGAAAAAACACTTTTCTTCCCCTGCTAAGTATAAAACAGAGCACATTTTTCCCCCTTTGGATAACTGGCCATAGGGAACTTCCTGTAAGACCAAATATGTGGTTAAAGCTAAATCGTAAAAACAGGGATGCTGAGGACCCTATTTATGTGTTATTTATTCTTTCTGATCTGTTGGGGCCCATCCTATGTTCAACCTTCATTGAACAATGACGTGCTCCATGCACATGATTTAGTGGATCAAACAATACTCCATTCATCACAAGCAGTTTAAATGCTATAATCCCTTGTATTCTGTGGTCCAGTATTTAGTCTTTACTGAGAATCAGTAGTAAGCTAGAAGCTGACTTTTCAAATCAAAACTAGTCTTCATCAGAAGAAAACACTGTCTTCCTCCAAATCCTAAAGACAGTTCTGCACCATGGTTCTCCTTTGGGATTGGCAAGAGGCATCACATGATATTTTAAGGCATCACACACTCATTACAATTGGGACTGCCTTGTTATAAGGCTCAAATGGTAGGAAAACTTATGTCATAAATTGGAATGGCTGAAGATCTTTATTTTTCTTTGAGATGACTTAAATCTGGCAATCTTTTGTGTTTCCTAGTAAGTGGGTAGGGTGGTGAACTCAAGTATGATCTAGGTTGCTTCTAAAATCTAAAGCACAATGTGCTTCTTTATTGTGCAGTATAATGTGCAGCAACTTTTCTCTCACTTTAGGGGGAATATTTGATGCACCTCAGACAAATGGAGTCCCAGATATTTCACTGATGTGCAAGCTCCAGAATATTCATGGGATTTATTGTTTATCCTTTCACATGCTGTGTTTTAGGCATTTGTGATTTCTCCCATTTTATGCTCATCTGATCTACCTAACATAATATCAATATAATGAATGGTGTGATGTTCTGTAGGATAACTAAATAATATCTTTTTGGACTATAAACTAGAGCAAGATAATTGATATAGCCCTGAGGTAAGTCAGTAAAAGTATGCTGCTCTTCCTGACATCCTTGCACTATTTTGATTACTTTTAATTACTAGGGTAAGGAAAAAGCATATTTCAAGTCAATAGTTACATATTAGGAACCAAGGATATATTAATTTGCTCCTGGAAAGGTAGTTATACTAAAAATTTGAACACTCCAAGGTATGTGAAATTACTTTTAATTTCTGTATGTGGTATTTTTCTATCAAATGAATCTATCACCTGATCATCATAAGCCCCAGTGTTAACTGGGAGATGACATTAGTGTTTTTGAAATTCTGGGGATAATGTTAGGTCAGATATAGTATCTAATTATCTTCAGATTTCTCTTTTCCCAGTGTGTAGTCATAGTGGAAAGGTACCAATGGGTAAGACTTAGAAAAAGACTCACGTTGTGGGGTCCCTTTCAATCAATGAATTCCAAGGCTAGCAACTAGCTTGTCTGTGAATTAAGAAGCTATGAAGTTGGGTTTCTGTCCATAGATCTGGAATTGTTTGCCTTATATATGTTATTCTACAATGACCATTTATTTTATTCCTATGAATTGCATGGTTAATTAGACTTCACTACAAATGTATGTAGGCTTATTACACCCTGATTACCACTCAGTGTCAGGCTTATTATGGAAATTGACTCACCTATCTCTTAAATACTCTCACCTGGTCCTTTGCTTCTAATTCAGGAGAATCCATTTATTTTGATTATAAATAATAGAAGAGAAATTTGGTGATCCATATCTAAAGACAGTATAAGAAATAGGGAAAAATCAATATAACATTCTGGCAAATGACAAAACCCAAAAATATTGTCAACACTAAACTATATTCTACTAAATTTATTGAAATGTAATTATTTAAAAAAAGTGTTCCTTAAACATTCAGACAAATGCACTGAATCTCATGTAAGCAAAAGAAAACAGTTTCATATTAGATAGCTTTTTATGAGAAAATTCTATGTCAGGAAAAAGTATTCAAGATACATAGGGGAAAATGTGTGAACCAAGGATATTTTACACCCTCACCCCAGCTGTGTAGTATAAAAATTATTGATAATTTTGAGTATATAGAATATTAGAGAATATTGTGTTCATAAGCCTTCCTGAAGAATCTATTGGAGCACGATTTTCATCAATACAAAAACTTACAGAAAAAAAATCAGTAAAGAGGATGGTAATGAATAATGAATATCCTTAACAGTAAAATTTTGACTAAAACAACAACAACTTGAAATAAAAATAGTAGAATGGTTTGTAAACATTAAATATTCTGACAACATAGAAATGTCAGCTAACCAAACTGGCATAATAAGGGGAGAAAAGGTGGAAAGTCAAAGTATTTTCTTTAAAGCTGACAAGCAATAAAAAGTTAACCATACACGTAAGAGTACAACCGGTAAAAGAGGTACAAAAGTACAGAGAAAGTTACTGTGTTACTGAATAAGGTTGTAAGGTAGAAGAAATGGAGAAACAAGTTGCATACTGCGTGGTTTTCCACTTCATATGAAGATAAAAGTATATAGTTAAACCCTTGCTTTATAAATACAAACTAATTACTAAAATAGCATCAACAAAAAAAGGGACAGAAAATAGTTCACGTAAACAAAAAGTAAGTAAAGCATTAGAAAAATGCCAGAACAGGAACCAAACTTATTGTCATACTAGTAAACATTCTTTGGCTTAATTCAATTATAAGAAAAACATTTTAAATTGTTTTTCAAAGCAAGATCCAAGTCTGTGTTGTGTAAAAGAGATATATCTTTACAGATTTGAAGATATTGAAAAATACAAAGATGTAGAAAGTAGACTGAGAGATGAAAAATAGCTGGTACTTTCTAATCTTCTGCAAGATGATGGAAGCTGCTAAAATTTTTATGTATCCACATGTCCTCTAAAAAAGCACTCAAGAAATGAGAAAATAAAATATATTTCATTTACCTACCATACATAATGGGTAGCTAGGATAACTATATGACCAAAAACTACAATGTTCATGGAGATGAACAATAAATAGCCAAGACCAATAAATAAATAGCCAAAACCAGAATGCTCCCTAGAACCCACTCCACAGTCAGGATCAGGTGGGCATTCTAGAGAGAAGGGGAGACTGTGCCTGGGACCTGAACTGGTGGGAAATAGGTTATATCAATTGTTGCCACTCTGATTGGGAAATACTGAGTATGAACGTTAAAATTTGTGGCTACTGAGAGTCAAATGGAAGGAGCTTAGAAATGAACGGGACCAAATGCAATTGTGTTGGGAAGTCACCATCTCTGGAGAAGGAGACACCCTAAAAAAGGAGATGGCCATTGGAGACTGGATGATGATAAAAAAGATGGATGAAAATAAAAAAGGGCCATACTGAAACAAAATATATTATCAGAAAATCAGGAGACAGAGAAAAGTACTATTTATTTAAGACACTTACCTCACAGTATTAATAGTCGATGCTACAAAGGTATACCATGTGAAAACAAAAATAATGAAGGAATTGTTACATTAAGGACTGACCACGCAGAATATAGACATATAGTGAAAGTACTAAATGAGAAGTAATAGCAATGCTAAAGTTTACTATTCACAGGATTTATATACAATTAGGCATACCTATATTCCAAATAGCACACCATAACCTTAATAAAGCATAAACTATGTTTGTAAAGCCCAATGGACATCAATACACCAGTCATAGATGTTTATAGCATAGACTTTGCAGTCTAAAGACAAAGTAGATACAGAAATAAGTTAGAATATAGAAGACTCAATTTCAAAAATGCTTATCTTATGGCTATAAACTACATAGGGAATGATAATTCTTTTTTAAATGCACATTGAACATATACTAAGTTGATCATATATATGAAAATAACGAGATATAAAATTTTAAATCTAGAAATAATGTATTGTGCTCTGATCACAACTCAACTAAAGCAATGATTACTGACAAACCGAAATTAATCAAGCCATATACTTGTATTTTATTTTAAAGATTTAATGTATTTATTTGGGGGGAGGAGCAGAGGGAGAGGGAGAAGCCAACTCCCCAATGATCTGGGAGCTGACACTGGGCTCAATCCCAGGACCCTGATATCATGACCTGAGCCAAAGGCAGACTCTCAACCGACTGAGCCACCCAGCCACCCCAAACCATATACTTGTATTAATGCAATGTACTATGGAGGATATTTTCTTCAAAAAATGTTTTTTAAAAACTTCAAACAATAGTGAATACAAATTCAAAAGGACAAAGGTGAATGTTTGAAGAGATTGGTAGAATTTGACAATTTTTAAAAGTAATAATAATGAGGGGCATGGCACACTGGTTTAAAAGTCAGAGACCACTTGGGATCAGTGCTCACTGCCAGTGGATGGAAGTGGCTTGTCCCTCTCCCTTCCTCACAGCCTCTCCCTGCACTTGTGCTAGTCCTCGTGCTGGTGCTGGTGCTCTCTCTCTAAAATAAATAAATAAATAAACATCTTTAAATAAAAAATGAAAATAATAATAATGGAGGATTTCCACTTCCAGCTATGACAGAGTAACTAGTTCTAAACCTACCCTTCTAATGTAAATACTGAGAATATTGGACAGAATACATGAAACGACTGTTTTCAGATATTGGACAACAGGCAATACAAGACTATTATCCCCAAGAAAAGGTAACAAATGAAGTGATCCCTATGATTGCCCTGACTTTCTACTGGAAGCATAATAGAAAAAGAAGGAGCCCAAAAAGAGCCTGGAAGACCTGATGATTTAAGAAGACAAAGATGATCTGACTTTCAGAAACTTGACCAAACACAAACCACAAGAAAGTGGTGGATTCAACCCGAGGCAGTATTCAGCCCTAGGCACTCCAGCTTCAGAGTTATGCCCTTATTGCTACTGTATCCTGCGTATATTGGACTCTGGTATATAGGATCTAATGCTATCAATTGGAATTCCAAATTCAAAGCTTAGCCGAATTTTCTCTTGGAACCTGAATAAGTAAATTCAGGGCAAGAAAAAAAAATAGTGACTTGCTTTGGAAAATAGCAGTGTTTGTTAACTTTCTCATGGTTGTAGACACATTGTTGTCATTAGAAGCCAATTTTGTACTACTGAACCGGAATATGTCCTATAACTGCATCAATAGCATAATTAAAGAGCTATTATTGAAAGATGGTTTCATGTGTCATGAATAATTTAGGTAAGCTCCCACAATCTGAGAATAGCATGTTGATCCATCAAGTTTATAGCACAATGGACTGACAGACCATATAGAGGAGGCTAATGTACTTTAAACAGCTTATTTGGGAAGTCAGCTGTGCACTTGAATGCAGGTATTCATTCACTTCTGCTTTCTCAGGAAAAGTTCTAACATCAAACTTGGACAGGGTTCTGATACTGAAGCTGACAAAATCTCCAGCAAAATAAAACGAAAGCCTAAAATTACAAGCAAGTAAAACACCAGTGGAGTAAGAACCCTCAAAAATACCCTCATCCACAAAAACAAGAACAATGCAAAACTTGTTAGAATCAACTTTTTTTTAAGAACTCTGAGAATTGAACAAAAGCTCCTAGCAATCCAGGGAGTATTTATTCAAGACAAACAGCTGAATCTCCATAAGAACAGTGATATTTTAGGTGGCTCTGTTTCCATCTTTTATTCCTTAATTCCACAATAGCCTTAAAAACCAACAGCCCCCAGTCACTCTGAAAAGGGATCAACTTGAGTCACTAGAGAGGGTAGGATGGGATTGAAGTTCCTCCAAAATCTCAATAACAGAGAATTGTCATTTTTTGACATGTCTGGGTTGTTGAAAGGAAGACCCCATTTTCAAAGCTGTCTTTCATTTCATTTTATTTTTTTTCTAAAATAATTCAGAACTGACCTAGTGCTAAAAGCCTTTTACTTGGGGCTGTTTGTCAAAACATATCAGAGGCAATTAATTGATATCATGAATGCCTGAGGCAATGGAAAACAGTTGGGGAAACAACAGACTAATCAAGGAACTTTAAATGAAAATCAGGATAATGTGATGTATATAGAGAACTTTGAAAAGATCCTACCAGTTCCTAGGACTCTAGAAGGCGATACATATGCATAACACTGTGCTCTGGCCAAGAGCTGTGTGTAAGCTTGGTAAAGTACTGAGAAGACCCTAAATTCTCACCTCAGACTCTTACCTTGGGTTCTGTAAAAACAAGAAATAAAGGCTAAAGCAGAATTGTCAGCAGCCTGGCTGAGTGTTCAAGGTGTGCCCAAATACACAGAGTCCCTTAGCAATAGATCTCTGGGAGATCTATTCATTCATCGTAGGCACTTAAGGAAATTTCTGTCTGATCATTAGGTGAGTACTAAGCTAAGCAAGTAGAAATTTTAGTGGTCATACATGGCAAAGAATTCAGATTTCACAGGTTTATTTCAATAATGCCATTAGATAACAACTAACATCAACAACAATAAACCCTCTGGAGGAAGAAGATCTAAGTTCCAGTGTCATCAGATTAACTATTTAAAATATCCAGGTTTCAACAAAAAATTATGAAACATGGAAAGTAACAAGAAAGGAAAATCCAAGCACAAGAAAAAAAAAAAAAAAGCAATCAATGGAAACTGTCTCTGATGAAGCCCAGGCATTGGACTTACTAGACAAAGATTTAAAATCAGCTGTTTAAAATATCAGAGAACTAAAGGAAAGCATGTAAAAAGAACTAAATGATAGAATAAGAACATTATCTCACCAAATAGATCCTATTAGTAAAGAGGAAAAAATACATAAAATAGAACCAAAATGAAGGGATGCCTGCGTGGGTCAGTGGTTGAGCTTCTGCCTTTGGCTGAGGGAGTGATCCCGATCCCGGGGTTCTGGGATAGAGTCCCCCATCAGGTTCTCTGTGGGGACCCTGCTTCTCCGTCTGCCTATGTCTCTGTGTCTCTCATGAATAAATAAATAAAATCTTAAAAAAAGAACCAAAATGAATTGTGCAATTGAAAAATTTAATCACCAAAATGAAAAATTCACTAGGATACTTAGCAGAATTGAGGCAGAAGAAAGAAGAGTTCAATTGAGATGACCCATCCTGAGAGGCAGAATGAAAAGAAAAGTGAACAGAATTTCAGAGACTTGATGAGATTCTGGGCCAAGAGTCATGAAAAGAGGTTGATGAATCAATTTGAGAGACTTTTTGGAATGAGAAGTATTTGGTAGGAAGATCATTTCCTCACCAGTTTCTATAC
This sequence comes from Vulpes vulpes, assembly GCF_048418805.1. Taxonomy (NCBI): domain Eukaryota; kingdom Metazoa; phylum Chordata; class Mammalia; order Carnivora; family Canidae; genus Vulpes; species Vulpes vulpes. The sequence goes on from NC_132786.1 coordinate 84,399,479, forward strand.
AGAAGCCAATCATGCTCTGGCATTCTGAGACCACCAGCCTTGGCATGAATATTGGCATCATAGCAAGAAACTATGCTGTGGCTACCCTTCCCAAATGGCTCCACAAGCTGCAGGCAACTAGCACAATTGGGAGCTTGGGCAGGAGGCAGAGGGGTGGTTGCCGAGACAGTTTGTAAAGCACACTTGTCCGGGAACCATCAAACATCATATATTATCATTTCATTTCTGGAAATCAATTCGATATGACCTCATGCTGCTTTAATGCACTTGAGAAAGAATTGCCTTGTTTAGTAGTCATGCACTAGTATGATCTAAAACGTTTGGGTTGGGCAGCCTGGGTGGCTCAGTGGTTTAGCGCTGCCTTTAGCCCAGGGTGTGATCCTGGAGAGCCGGGATCCAGTCCCACGTCGGGCTCCCTGCATGGAGCCTGCTTCTCTCTCTGCCTGTGTCTGTGCCTCTCTGTGTCTCTCAAGAATAAATAAATAAAATCTTTAAAAATAAATAAATAAATAAATAAATAAATAAATAAATAAATACATACATACATACATACATACATACATAAAATGGGTTATATTTAGAAAGGATCATTGTATAGAAACTATTTTTAATATCGAGTAAATGTTAATCCTGATATTGCAGGTGTAAAAACCCTCTTCAGCCTTTAGTATTTTCTATATAGCAATTGATTAAGAAGGGAATTAAGTATTTCATGTTTCACCAGTATCTGCTACCTTCTGAATAAAAAGTATTTTTCTAGGAAACATAAGGAAGGACTGGTTTTCTCTAGAGTAATGTGCCAAGAAACTTATCCATAATATGTATGTGTATGTATACATATTATGTCCCTTGGAAATCTTTTAGCCATTCACTCTAGTTTTGTTTCTACCAAGAACTTTTAAGGAATTTTAGCTTTCATCATTTTTTTAATTACTGGAAAGATTCTCCTGAAGAGAGTACTTTGCAAACTGCTGCAGAATACTGCCAATTATGCCCCAGAATAATAATGTGATGTTATTTTCCATGTTCCACTCAAAACCTGAACTTTAAAATATAGCAGTTACAGGAAACATAGAGGGAGCCACATTATTTTATGATGTGACTTTTGATGACCCAAGACATCAAGTTACCAAGGATAAATTTGTGCCTAGATGCTTTATAGCACACATAACAATGTTGAAACTGTTCCCTTGAAGGAGTAGATTATAGTACTACTACTAACAACAACAACACAACAATGACAATAGTACTTATCGTTCATTAGGCATGTGCTCTGTAACAAGTACTTCACTAAGCACTTTTCCTGAATATTCTAATTTAATCCTAATAATAATCCTATAAGATAGGGACTTTTATTATCTTCATTTTATAAATGTTTTAACCTAGTTATTTAGAAAACAAAATGGAAACAAATGCTTATATTAACCAACATTCTACTGGGGAATTCAAGCAAGAAAGTGGGAGTCAGTTAAAAAAATAAGGAAGGATAAGAGGAAGAATAAATATGAGGAAGAATATCAGTGAACTGACTATAATTTCATGACAAAAAGTTCTGTAGTTCATCTGTAAAGAGGCTCTATGGAGCTGCTCTATCTCTAAACAATGCAAAAGAGAAGAATGTGAGAAGAAATTATCCACTTGATCTTATTTTCCATTGGTTGAAGAGGAGTTTTAACTCCCCCACACATCTAAGTTTTGTATACTTGGGCATCAGCTGGATTCTGTGGTATCTCACAGGTAAGAGTCCTCTAGAAAAACCCCACTGGGAAACAGGAGGCATGTAGCATTGGTATAAGGTGAGGCATTGTTGTGCATGCCCACTTGTAAAGTTCCCTTGTCTTCAAATACATACTAGGGAGAGATATACTTAGCCACTGTTTAAATTCTCACATTAATTGTCTGAAATGGAGTATAAGAGTGACTGATAAGAAATACCAAGTAGAAGATTCTGAAATTGACTCTCTGCCAGTCAAGATAGCAAATCAGAAGCAAAACCATAGTTAATGGCACCATTAGAGAGCTGAAGGATGTAAGAAGTATTTCCTTTCTTTTAAGGACTCCCTGTTGTATTCTATTCAATTCATCAGACTGGCCACAGGGGGGAATATGGATCATGATAGATGACAGTAGACTATAGGAACCAGATAGTAGTCTCTATCACAAATATCTTGCTATATTTATTAAGATGATCTACATAGACTCTTGCATGTAGTTTGTAGCTATTAATATATTTCTCTTGACTCCTATTTATAGGAAAGTTCAAGGTCAATCCACTTTTTTGTGGTATCTTTTATTTGTCTTATATATTCTGAAAACTCATGCAGCTCTCTATCTAACAGTAAACCAATGATATGGTGTATCAGGGTCTATAGTTATTGGGTATCCCATATTCCTCTGAATGCTCATGCTGGAAGCAGAACTCTCAGCCAGTGCACTGGCACCTCCTAATCATCACACATCATACTGAAGGTAAGGAGGGTGAAAATAGATTGAATCATTTGTTCCTCTAGTTGGGCTGTAGGACTCTTACCCCTCCTTCCAACAGAAGAGGCTAGGCATGTGGAGCAAAATGCCTTGAACAATATAGGATTGCTCTAAGATTCAAGAGCAGTGGGGGAAGGTATGTCTATCCAGTTTACATTGTGATCCTGGGGGAGCACAGGTCTTGATGTGGGGGTATCTTTCCACCATTCTACTCTTATCATATCACATAAAGTCCATAAGAAAGCCATTTGTCTCCCTTCTTCTTCCGCCAATCCCTGCCGAGGTTCAGGGGGGCTTTCCCTTCTCTCCATTGTGCTTCTTCACAATAAAAATCTCATTTTCGCTCCTCAGAAAAATGTGGTATCATAAGAATGAAAGAAGTAATTGTTTAATGGAGGGACTAATGAGGAAGCCAAATATTTCTTAGAAGGCAAGTAAGATAAGGGCAAAAAAATGTACTTTTTCTTTTTTTATTTTCAAAAATTTTTTCTTAATATATATCACAAAGTTAGAGCAGTTAGGGAAGTTTTAGAAAGAGAAGACCGATGAGAGTGAGCTAAGAAATGATGGTGAAGAAGTAAATATTAAGATCAGCTGTGAACAGAAGAAAGGAGTTAAGAACTAGTGAATATGGGGTCAAAGGAGTATTTTATTAAGCAGAAGACGTCAGCAATTTTAAATCTTTATGTAATTGTAATAAAAACAGAGGGGTGACAAACATGTGAAAGATGAAGGCTCATCAATAGAGTTAATTAATTGCATTCTTCAAATCATCTTCCCAGACTCATGGAGCAGCAAGTGATTGCTGGAAGCAAAACTTGGGTCTGACATTTTGTAAGTTATTCTTCAAGCACATTCTTTGGGATGTATCAACTCATAAAAATAATCTTCTGGGGGTCCCAGGGTGGCTCAGCGGTTTAGCACCTGTCTTTGGCCCAGGGCGCAATCCTGGAGTCCCAGGATCGAGTCCCGCACTGGGCTCCCGGCATGGAGCCTGTTTCTCCTCCTCTTGTGTCTCTACCTCTCTCTCTCTCTCTCTCTCTCTCTCTCTCTCTCTCTCTCTCTCTCTCTCTCTGATAAATAAATAAATAAATATTTTTAAAAAATAAAAAATAAAAAATAAAGAAATCTTCTTCAGATATATATGTCAATAGAAGGTATTTTTTAAATGTGTCTGCCAAAATCAGGCATTTCAATTGGACCATTTATACATGGGTTATGCCCTCAGCAGTTTTGCTTTTAGTACAATATTCTTTCCTTCTGCCACAAGTGATTGGTCCAGAGTTGGCAAATGATTGAAGCTAGACTCCTGATTGATTGTCCTAGAGATTTAGAATTGTGATTCAAAACAGTACAGTATAGATTGACCTTAAAAGAAAGGAGATACATCTTAGGATTATAGAGTAAGAAGCAGAGAAACCAATTCTGCAGAGAGAAAGGGTTAAACAGATTCACCAAGTGTCTAGTGATTGATAAGGGCATGGATTTATCTATGTGTCTCCTACTGTGTCCCTGGCATCTGGTGCTATACTTGGAATACAGTAGTAGATTTTGTGTCATCTCTATGTGCACATGTGGCCACAGTACAAACAGTCCCTATTTATTTATTTATTTATTTATTTATTTATTTATTTATTTATAGACTTTAACTCATTAACTTAATCCACTAACTGAACCATTATTTGGCCTTGTGTCATGTCAGGTACTGTAAATATACAGAGATGAATGGACAAACTTTGGCTCATAGGGAACTCACATTCCAATGTTAGAGATAAAGAAGCAAAAAAGGCATAGCAAAGATGGTAAAATAGGCAAGCAACAACAGCAAGCAAACAAGCATATATAGAGTGTAGTGGGAATAATAAGGAAGGAACAATTAAGTTTTCTGCATGACTTCATGTCTGAGTTGATTTTTAAAGGAACACCAAAAAAAAAATCAGCATAAAAGCAAATATAGACATTCCTAGCAGAGGAAGTTCTATGTATTTGGAAAATTACAGGCCAATGAGACAACATGATATTTGAAGAATCATAGACAGTTCAGTATAAACTAGCATACAGTGTTTAGGAAGTAGAATGAAAAATGACTGGGTATGTAGACAAAGTCTAAATAATGAGAGCCTTCTATTCCAGAGACTTCAATGCAACCGAGATGTCCTTCAATAGGTAAATGAATGAACAAACTGGTATACCTACCTATCTGAAGTATAATACAGCAATAAAAAGAAATGAGCCATTATCAAGCCATAAAAAGAGAGAAAACCATCATGCATATTTCTAAGTGAAAAAAGGCAGCCTAAAATGTCGACATACTATATGATTCCAATTATATGACATCCACAAAAGGTAAAACTATAGAGCTATATTAAAAAGCTCCTAATGGCAAAAGCTGGAATGATTTGAACAACAAAAAAGGTGACATGGAATTATAACCAAAGTATAAAATAAATACCCACCAAGTCCAACCTAATATAAATAAATGATTGAATAAGATGGAGGAGAAGAGACATATCTCCCATCCTAAGAATTCCAAGTAATTTATGTATATACTCTGCCTTGCTGGGATTGGAATACTAACTCCCTTCAGAGTGCATTCCTCAGTTACTTCCTTCCAAAGATTACAGTTTGACAAGGGGAGAAAAATTGTAGTTTTACAATAGAGAAACCTAACAAAAGCTACCTCAGCCAGGTGATCAAGTTTCACACCAACATTAATAAGTAGTGGATACTTCTATCAATGTACCATTAATATAATATGATGAAAAGATGTACTTTTATGATCTTCCTTCCCAAAACCCACAACTTCAGTCTAGACATAAGAAAACATTATACAAATCCCTACTGAGGGACACTGTACAAAATACCTAATACTCTTCAGAAGTATTTGGGTTATCAAAGACATAAACCTTTGTGATGTGTCTCATTCTTTACTGCGTTACCATACTTCTAAGAGACCATTTGTTTTCTAAATAAAGAACTGCTCCTAGACATTCTAGTATCCATTTGCTGACAATGAATCTTTTTGTTTTTCCTTTCTGTAAAATCATTTATTTTTCCTTCATTTTTAAGATGTTTCGCTGGGCAGTTATTTTCTTTAATCTTTTGTCTTTTATCACGTTGAATATTGGGCTGATCAGTCTCATTTTAAAAATGATGTATCATACCTAATAAAAAATAAATAAAATAAAATAGTGTATCATTTCCTCTGGTTGCTCCTATGATGTGCTCTTTCTCCTTTTTTTTTTTTCAATTTTTCAACAGTTTTACTATGTATACCCAAATGTGATTGTTTTTTAATTTGTCCTTCCTTAGGTTTGTACCAACATTTTCATCTGTAGTTTGATTTTTTTATTAGTTTAGGAAAATTCTCTGTTAAGTTTATTAATGTTGCTTCTGTTTTAATTTTCTCATCCCTCTCCTTTGGAATGCCAATTACATATATGTTCAACTTATTCACAATCCCCCGTGTATCTGAATGCTCTTTTCATTATTTCCTGTATATTTTTTTTCATTTTAACTTTAACTGGCTTAACTTCCAGTTTACTAATCGTTCTTTTTTTGCAGTCTAATATGTTTCAAAACTCCTGCATTAAGTTTTTTTTTTTCAATTCTTAAATTTTTATTTTTTCCAGTGAAATATTCTATGCTTTCTCTTCTTTCCGTTTTAAAAACATTTTAATCAAGTCTGTTGATATAACATTTTGTGTGGTCTCTTTTTCCCCCATATATTTATTGACCCTATTTCTTGGTATGTCTACTAATTTTTTATTGAATCCCAGACATCATGTCTGAAAAAAATTGTTGACTTTCTCATTACTGCTATTTTCCTCCAGGGAGGATATAATTTTCTTCTGGTAGGCAGAGTACAGGTAGATGAACTTGACTTGTTCAAAGTTAGCCTATTTTAAGTATGCCTTAATTCTAAGGACTCACCCTCTTTGTTATCTCAAATAAATCTAAATAGTCCCTGCTTTTTATTTTTTTTAATTTAATTTAATTTAATTTTTTAGTCCCTGCTTTTTAATGTATATTGATTTCAGTTTTTGTTTTCTCAAGATTTTGAGATAAATGAAAACACTACTTAGGTTTTTAGCTCCTTTTAATAACTGCATAGTGATTTTTGTTTATAAGAGTGTCACATTTCATACACTCAGCCTGGAAGTCAGCAAATACTTTAACAGGTGATTGTATATGAGATCTGGGTTTAATTACCTGTAGTTTCCTTTACTCTAGAACATTGGCTTCCCAAGTTATGACTATCTTTGTAAACTTGAAATCCAATTTTAGCCCAGTGAGTCTTCTCCAAATTCAAGGCTACTGCTTTTTGTTCAGGTTCCATGGCCAGCAATGTGAAATAGCAAATATCTTGAGGAGAAAATAGCTGCAAATATAGAGCTCAATTCACTCAGCTTTCCTTCTCTTTGGACTATTAGCCCCTCATGTCCTGGTTGCTTTTATCATGCACATATTTTTCCAAACAGCCATTCTTTTGAATTTATCTACCTTTTGTAATTCTTTTTAGTGGGGTATTTAATTTGATACATCCTTCACCATCATAGCCAGAAGATTGACAACAATACTTACCAGATAGATGGATGTATTAGTTACTTATATAAAAAATTACCAACTTAAATTTAAAAATAAATATTAATAGCCTCAAGCTGTTTCTTTGTGTTAGGGATATGGAAGGGCGTTAGCTGGATGTTTCTGGTAAGGATATCATGTGAATTTATAGTTAAGAAGTCAGATGGAGCTTCAGTAATCTGCAAGCTTGACTATAGCTGAAGGATATCTTTCTAAGTGACTCACATGTATGACAAGTTGGTACTGACTACGGACAAGATACCTCACTGCCGTGCCAACTGGTAGTCCACAAAGGGCTTTTTTAGGGGCCTCACTACATGGCAGCTAGTTTCCCCAAAGCAAGCAATCCTAGAGAGAAAAGTGGAAGCTACAATGTCATAAAAAGGACTTGGTCTCAAAAGGCACACATAGCCATTTGTGCAGTAACCTGTGGAGTTGATTAAATAGGTCAACCCTACTATGTATGGAAGGTACATACAAATACTAGAATTTAATGACCACTGATGACCATCTTAGAGATAGTGTGGCATAGCAGAAAGAGGAGTCATCAAAAGAATGAGAGGGAGGAAGAGTCAGAAATTTAGGGAAAAACTAAGAAATTGTTTTCTTCAGAAATAAAAGGAGGTATTTTAAAAGAAAAAACCATATAAGCATCAAATGTACAAATAAGACAAGAACTAAGAAGTGTGCATTAAACATTTAGGTGCTCAATGGTGCATTTTGCTAGCATAATAATTTTAAGGAAGTGTGAAGAAAGCAGATATATTTGGTCCAGGTAATTATGCCATGCTTTGGCACCTGAGAGGAGCAGGATTCTAGAACTAAAGGTGTGTCATTTATAGATGTTGATGAAGTCCAGACTTTGATTAGTGCAAGAAATTAAATAAGAGTATTAGAAGAAAATAATTGATAATATGATTGAGTAGCTATAATGGGGATATTAATGAGAAGTTACATGAAAACCAGGCTGTAGTAATATGAAAGGAAGCTCAAAAATAGGTCAAAACCTAAGTGATATATAACATTGCCAACAAAAATTTTGGCTCAAGAAGGTCAAATGTGTTAGCATGTTTCCAACTGCCAAACTGGAACACTGGGTAGACCTAATAGTTTGTAAGTGAAAAATTAATAGGAGCAAGGATGAATAAGAGCTAAGCAGAATGGTAACAAAGATAAATAAGTCAACAACCCAGGCGCAAGATACAAAGACAAAGCCTATTTACTAAAATTGTTTTAGTCATACCAGGATTGAAGTCCCAAAATAATACCATTAGAGAAATGTGTTGGTCAAGAGACATTTTATCCTTATGACTTATAGGCTTATAAGAAGCTTTTCAAGTTACATTAGCTAACAGTTCTTTCAGGTGTGATTATGGATTTTGAGCAAGAATGATCTTCACTTCTATTTCAGTGTAAGTTTTTAAAAATTTCACTCGTCAGCAGGTGCTTTTGTTTTGCATTCATTCATTCATATGAAGGGGCCACATAAAAATATTTGAACTAGTTGAAAGTTCACTAAGGTCACTAGAACAAATAAAGATGCAAAAACATTATACATACCCATAAGTCCCAAACCATAAGAAGTAGAGAACCCCAGAAACAAATATATTAATTGTCAGTATTATTCAGTTGGTCCCCCCTAAATTCTGACCATTCTAAAACTTCAGTTCTATATTTCTTTTCATCTACTATTAGTATCCATAATCATCTTCTCATCTTCTCTTTTATTGAACTTGCTCCTAGCTATGATCTCTGTTTTGTATATATTCTCTTTGTACCTCCAAATCCACTCCCTACTCTTTTCTACCCTGCATTGTGCCCCAATAATCTGACTGGTGTGGTTTCAACAGTTCTCTTAATGCTGGCTTCCATTTAGATTTGGCCAGAGGAAATGAACACAAGAGATCAGTGAGTGGGAGGGGAGTGCTTTAGGGTATTTACTGGCATCCTGTCTATTCTGTGTCACTGCGAGTTGGCTGTACCCTTATTAAAAGTCATAGTTGCTGTCAGTAAGCCCTCATCAGGTTTTAGAAACTCCCAATTCCTTTTACCATGTCAAGCTTGAGGGTGGGAACTGCTCACACTTGGTGCTGGTGTGGGAAATTTAATTATCCAGTATAGTTTCCTAAGCCTTCATGCAATTCTATAAATAAAACTTTATTACATCAGTTGGCATGATCCTGAAACAGAGTCCAGGACCCTGAAACAGAGTCTATGTTTGTTGGTTCTTCCAGGATATAGATTTATCATCTATGATGTCTTTAAAAATCCATATTTAAAAATTAATGTCCATGCCTTTGCTTATGCTGTTTCTTCTATCTGACCCTCCCCATATTTTTATTTCTTCAGCTCCTAGCCATTTTTTCCATTCTTAGATGAAATGCTTTCTCTTCCTAAGACCCTTCCTCCAAGGTGACTCAAATGCACAGTCCTGGTTAATAGCTGTTTTTCTGTTGTAATTGTCAATTGCTCCCACTTCCATTCTTAAAAATATACAAGTTCAGATGATAAATTATATAGTCACCTTATCTATGAATCCTTCAACCAGAAGTAATTTCTTCTGATTCTGATCTCTATATAATTTTATTTGCATTCCTTATACAGAGCATTCTTTTTATTGTTATTGTGATTGTTTATGTTTATCTCTAGTCCTTTCGTGACCTATAGACTCCTTGAGAGCAACAACCATGTGTCTCACTGCCTTGCCCGTCTTAGTCCCTAGGACACTGGAAACACATACATAGAGAAAGTAATTCTTTCTCTTCCTCTCTCTTTTATATATATATATGTATATATATATACATATATATATAAAATATATGTGTATGTAGTAAATTTAAATTATATACACGATAATATTATATATATAATAAATTTAAATTATATATATAAACTATATATTTATTTATATTGCATACATTTAAACTATATAGAAGTTATATATGTAGAATCCATATATATGCATGTGTGTGCATATATACATATGTGTATATATTCAGAGAGAGGAAGAGAATGAATAGCATGGTTCTGTCATGTATCTCCTTCACAATATAAAACATTCCAATTTAATCGTTGTTGGATGAGATTTAAATTTTAAGAAGGAAAAAAGTGATCAAGCAAATATTTGCTTGACTTGGAGTATTGTCACCCTTCTTAGAGAAACCATGACTAACTGGATGCCAGGCTCAGGGAGGGAACTGGTAGCATGACAAAACAAACAAGTGAGAACAATATACTCTGAGGGCTTTGCTCCAAAACAAATGTTTGGCTTGGAAACTTTCCAAAAGTTGGGGTACATTGAGGGGCTAATTTCACACAGAAAGGTCACAGTAATCTATACAAAAATTTAAACTCTTTGTAGGTTCAGTTTTGCAAGGCTGGGAACATGTAAGTTACCTTTTTTTTAATCTTCCCAATAATAGGGCATACTTCTTGATGACAATGAACATATTTCATTACCCATCTTTGTTCTTCTAATATTTTTTATCCCACTAACAATATATTGCTGAACTGATAATCGTGGTTTCAAATGTAGATCTTTTATCTTAGAATAAAAGTATAATCATATATATATATATATAATTTCATTTATATATATAAACAATCAAATGCTAAATCACATCTCCATTTAAAATTTGAGTACCCATTTAATTGTAAGAAACACAATTTAGTGGCAAATTATTGTTATAGAGAAGAATGCTATTAAAATATCCTTATAGATCACACTATGCTACAGATAATACAAAGCAATTCCAGTCAGGCCTGTTCTCTGGTTTTTATGCTTAGGTTGACAACACCCAGCATGAAACTGAAATTTGGAAAGTGTTGAAAGAGCCCATCTCTTTCGTCAGTGGCTTGATTTGCTCACCATGCATCTTGAAACATTCACTCTATAGAACTGTCCTCCACTTTAAACCAATTTCACATATTATTAAGAAATTAAACATGTACTCTTGAGGCTTTGTTCAACTCAATTTTAATAATATCCACCAATCTTAGAGTAATAAGAGATCAATGCATTCATCAAGTTATTCTCTACACATTGGTGGCTCTCAGTGTGGTGACATGAGATAAACAACTATGGAGCTTTTGATTATATTACATGCCCAGGCTCTACACTGAGCTATTGTCAATAAGGTCATTTATAGCTTGAACACACTAGAAAATGTATAAATTAAGAGGAGCTAAACCAAGAGGATAACAGCTGTGTTGCTGTATGCCAACAGGGTGGGTATGCTTTGCAGCATTGAACTGAGCTTCCAGCCTTCCTGTGTTATATAATCTCTCCTCTCTTCGCTACTTCTTACCATTGGCAGAAAATGCTAGGTTAACCAAAATGACCCCACGATCCTCTCCTCCTCCCCACTCTTCACTCTTGGGTGACATATCTTGGCAAGTAACTATTATTTCAACATACATATATTCCTATACATGGAGAGATGGGAGGAGGAGTCAGAAAATAAGTAAAAGTAGCATCGCAGTAATCTATAGTACTAATTATAGTCCAGAAATCTGAACAGTTTATATAAACCATAATCCAACAATGCATGTTAAGGATGAAAAGATACAGAATATAATTTAATTTGTCTACTTTGGCTGTGGAACTAAGTAAGAACATTTTCCCTGATTCACTGTGGAGCTTCCAACTTCAGTTTAAGAGGTGTATTTTTCCTGAATAAGTCTGAAAAACACCTCACTGCTTGGTACTTTCAATAGTTCTTTTATTTGAAGTACCCATGATTTTTTAGATTAGGCAACCTCACAAATACTGCAGATTTACAATATAATAGAATATCAAAATCTTTTCTGCTTTGCCAAGTTTTCAGCAGTTCTGTAGTGAACATAAGATTATATATTAAAGCATAGAATCCTAGAGAGAGTGAGCAGTAGGTTCCACTTTACTATTTAAAAAATAAATTCCAACTGTTCTTTTCTAAATTGCAGTAGCACAATTTGCTGGCTTATGGATTGAAATGTCATATTTTATATTAGAAGGAATGTTAGACATCATTTCAAAGAGGGTTCTTCGCTGACAACTCATGAATAAGACAATCTCTTTTGGAGGACAGTCTCTGCAATAATTCTTCATATTATTTTTAGCATTAGTAATGTATACAGATACATTTTTTCTTTTACTTGCTTAAATTCATTTTAGAAGACATTAGAATATAAACTATTCAAAAAATAATCATGTCCTCTTCTCTCAGCAACAATTATTTCAGTATCATGGAAGATTTCAATTGGTCAGCTTTATTAAAATGTTTCTTTTAGCTTCATTCAGGAATATTTGTTTCAAATCTATACCTCTAGTGTGACCAACTTGAGATAGATGTGTTATCTTCTACGTTTTCAGTAGCAAAATTTGTAATTCAACTACCATTAGGAGTTTCTAAAAGCAATGGGATCTAATCCAATTGTGTAAGTATGTTTTAAGAAAATTGTCCCATGTGCAGAGAGATAAAGATTGGCATGTAGTTCAACCTTCAAAGTTGGAAGCTATTAGTAAAAATTGTCTCTTGAAGGAAGTCTAACATGAGATTAGCTATTACAGGTTCCAGGTTCAAGTGGAAAGTAAATATTGGCAAATTGGACTTTGTTTTGAATTTGACCCCAATAAGTCTTCAAGTCAAGTACTTAATACTGTTTTCTTACATGCTTGATTTTATAAACCATCACACCATGAATATGCTTGAAAACATCAAAAGCCTGGACTAATTTAATATTCCTTAGGAATTAATATAAATAATAATATATTAAGTACTTAATATGTACTATGGACTTTACATGGATTAATTTATCCAATCTTAAGATATTCCTATAAGAAAAGAACTGCACCATCCCCATTTTATGGAAGAATTAAACTAGAGGTTCATTAAACTCTTTAGATTCTAGAGCTTGCTGATGTCACAGCTACAATGTGGTGGAATCAGGATTTTGTCTGAGCAGTTTGACTATCACCTTACATTCTTGGGCAAAAACTTTTACCCTAGTGCCATGGTACTATGATTAAGAATGGTAGAGTTAAAAAAAGAAAAAAAAGAAAAAAGAAAGAAAGCAAGCAAGAAAAAAAGAAAGAAAAAAGAAAGAAAGAAGAAAAAGAAAAAAAGAAAGAAAGAAAGAAAAAGAAAGAAAGAAAGAAAGAAAGAAGAAAGAAAGAAAGAAAGAAAGAAAGAAAGAAAGAAAGAAAGAAAGAAAGAAAGAAAGAAAGAAAGAAAGAAAGAAGAAAGAAAGAAAGAAAGAAAGAAAGAAAGAAAGAAAGAAAAGAACTGTAGAATTAAATATGGGTTTAACTCTGATTCTATCAGTTTCCAAGGCAGTGACTGCAGGGAAACTAACCTTTCAGAGTTTTCTCATCTGCAAAATGAGATAATAATATCTATTTCATAGGCTTATTGTAAAGGTTAAATAAAAATAACATAAAGGCAGCCAGTAAAAAAACTTTCTTTTCCATCTATAGAAAGGTGAGGGAGGAACTACTTAAATTTCACACATCTCCACACATCTTTTATTTATTTTTTTCCACACATCTTTTAAAATAAAACCATAGAAATCAAAACAGGGAGCAAATAAAACTACCCAGAGCTATTCTACAGCACAATTGGGAGATAGGTAATCATATAATCTTGAGGTTAACTTTAGGTAGGGAAATAAACATCTGAAACCAGCAGAGTTATCTCAGGATCACATAAAAGCAGAGAGTCAGGTACTAAATGTACAGAAGACAGAGCAACAGTAGTGATGGGATACAGAAAACACACTAAGCTTCAACCCCAGAGGAAGTGATTTCCAACCTGACTTGAAAAATGCTAAACACAGATCCATATTTGATTAGAACACTTGGCTACAAGACAGTGATCACTAAGAGATTGGAAAGTGTACACTCCAGTTGCAGCAGTCTTGAGAAGGCATGATTCCAGTGAAGAAAGAGCACCTGAAAAAGAGAGGTACCCCTTGGAGGCATGATGGCAAGAAGAAAAGAAGGAAATGGCAGAAAGAGAGTTCTAAGGAAAAGAAATCTTTTCAAAAACGGAAAGAAGACCCCACACATCCTTTATTACAGAAACTGCATTTTACTATGGAAATAGAAGATGAAACTAGTGAAGTTAGGATTTGGTAAATTTCAGGAGGAAATTTTGTAAACCTTGCAAATACTCCTTCCATCCCTTTAATATCACCTGCTATTATTTGTTCAAGTTCATAAGACATGCTCATGAACAGAATAAAGAATCCAGAATCCATTCAAAGACATCATGAGAAGAGAACAGGAAATAAGTGTCAACACTTTTCATCAAATGACACACACATAAACAAACACTTGAGGCAGAAAATATAATGTAGCACACATTCCACTATTAATTAAGCAATCTAATTGGAGATATGAAAGAACACCATTAATTACAGATGGTAAACTGAATAGAAATCTTAAAAATAGGGACTTCTAGTTTTGCCCCCATGTAAGAACTTGGAAGTCATCACTCCCGTCCTTACAAGTAAAGCTGAACAAACTGGAAGTTGATGATTCTTCTTGGTCTCATTAGAGAACTGAGGTTACAAGACACATAACGTTTCCAATACCTAGAGCAACAACTGAATCCAGAGTCAGAATTAAAATGAGGAAAGTCCCTCCAAATAATAAAATACACTGTACAGTTAAAATAGTATGAACATAATATTTCCTTTTTAAAAAAAATAATAAAAATTATTTATTTATTTATGAGAGAGAGAGAGAGCGTGTGAGCAAGCGCAGAGGAAGGGGCAGAGGGACAGGGAGAGAGAATCAGATGCCGACTCCATGCTAAGCATAGAGTACATTGTGAAGCTCAATCCCACAACCCTGAGATCATGACCTGAGCTGAAACCAAGAGCTGGACACTCAAAGGACTGTGCTATCCCAGGTGCCCCTGAATATCCTATTTCTGATATGATACAGAAAACTGATAACAGAATATCTAGTAAATAAATACTAAACTGTGAACAAATATAAAATAGCTACTTGAGGGTTCTAGAAAGTGAACAAAAGCAAATATATTTTGGAGTGTAGTTAAATTTTGGAGAGAAATTGCCATTTTCTTATCTTAAGAGAATATGAGATCTAAAATGTGAGATTCTCATTTTGTGACTTTGACCTGAGAATAGAATAAGGCACAATTGAAGAGCAAAGTAGTGAGCTATAACTCATAAAATGTCTTCCATCTTTATAAGATGAGGAACCAGGAGTCAGAACTCAGGCAACAACAGAGATCAGAGAGTGAGAAAGAAAATTCTGGAGAGGAGAGAAACTGAGCCAGTAAATACACATTCTGGGAATAAACTCTTCCTAAAATTTTGCCTTGCCCTTGAGTCATAGTAAGTCAAAAGTTAAAGCAGTGCAGTTAGGGCTTACAGAAGTGAATTTAGACATGAAAATGTTCCCTACCTAAATCAGAGATGGAGTTTGGGCCTAAGTAAGTTATTTGCCCACTAAAACAGAAATACCAACACTCTTTGGAGCAACATAACAGAATTTAGGGACTCCACAATTAACATTCAGAATGTTTTAGATACAATCTGAGTTTATAATCTTTGAATTATGCTAAAAGGAAAAGATAATCAGTAGAATGCAAATCTGAGATTATCTAGGTATAGGAATTTTCAGTCAAGAACTTTAAAGTTGCTATTACAGCCATGCTCAATTAGGTAAAAGAGGCAGAGAGAGAGAGAGGCAGGCAGAGAGGCAGAGACACAGGCAGAGCGAGAAGCAGGCTCCATGCAGGGAGCCTGATGTGGGACTGGATCCTGGGTCTCCAGGATCACACCCTGGGCTACAGGCGGCGCTAAACCACTGCACCACCGGGGCTGCCCAAAAGAAAATATTCTTAATGAATGTGAATATAGGACATTCCAGCAGAAAAATGGAAAGTATAAAAGAGAGACAAAGGGATATTTTATAAGTATAAAATATATACTTGAGCTAAGCAATTCACGAAATGAGCTTATTTGGAAGGTGGAGATGAAAAAAGACACAGTCTTCATATTTGAATATGGGCCAATAAAATTATCCAATATGAAATAAAGAGCAAAAGTATGGGAAAAAATTAACAGTACTGAGGGACCTATGCAAATTCTATCATACAGGTAATTGTAGTCCCAGTAAGAGAAGACAGAATGGGGTAGACAAAATATTTAATAATGAGATAGCTGAAAAAATTTCAAATTTGGTGAAAGACATACATTTACAGTTGTAAGAAACTTTGCAAACCCTAAATAGAAAAAAAATACAAAAAAAATCAAGTCTAACTTCTCAAATTATTGCAAATCAAAGAGGCAAAAATGAAAACAGAGGGCAGCCCAGGTGGCTCAGTGGTTTAGCACCACCTTCGGCCCAGGGCGTGATCCTGGAGACCCCGGACTGAGTCCCACGCTGGGCTCCCTGCATGGAGCCTGCTTCTCCCTCTGCTTGTGTCTCTGCCTCTCCGCCCCCCACCCCCGCCCTCTGGTGTGTGTGTCTCATGAATAAATAAATAAAATCTTTAAAAAAAATGAACACAGAAGGCATGATATATGATTTGATTGACTAATATTTCTCAGTAGAAAACACTGAAGGAAGAAGACAATAGAACAATATCTTGAAAGTGTTAAGAGAGAAAAAAATGATCACCGCAAATTCTGTACCCCTCAAGAATGAAGGTGAGGTAGACTTTTCCAGATAAAGGCAAACTGAGAGAATTTATTACAAATATACCTTCAAGGAAATGATAAATTTTTCAATTGAAAAAGAAATTGGATCATACGGAAAGTCAGATCTTCCAGACATAATGAAGAACATCTGACATGGTAAATATCAAGTTAAATATAGAAAACTATGCGTTCCTCTTAATTTTTAAAAAATATATGTGACTACATAAAACAAAATTAAAACACTTTCTAGTGAGGTTTATAACATATGTAGATACAATGTGGAAACTATCATAAAGGATGATGTCAGGGAGGGAGAGGTAAATGAACAAATACATTTGCAAAGATTTAAAATTTTGTGTTAAATGCTAACATATTAACTCTGTGTAGATTGTGAAAAGTAAAATATGTGTACTAGAATCTGAGCAACTACTAAAAATAGCACAGAACTTTACAGCTAAAAAATAGATAATTCAAATAGAATTCTAAAAAGTATTTCATAATACAAAAGTGAATGAGATAGGAGAAACAGAAGAAACAACAAAGCAGTGGTGACAAACTGAAAAAAAAAAGACGAAACGGTTATTCTATATTCAACCATATAAATAATTACATTAAAAATTAATGGATTAAGTATTCCAATTAAAAGTATTATTGGAGTAAAGTATTATTGGACAATACTTACAACCGCCATGACTTAGTCATATTTATAGTCTTATATTCAACAATAGCAGAGTACGTATTCAAGTACAGGTAGACAACATGCTGGGATTTGAAACAAACCTCAATAAATTTAGAAACATTAAAATCATGGAGTATGTTCTCTGAAAACATTGGAATTAAATGGGAACTCAATAACAGTATGATACCTAAGGAAACTACAAATGTTTGAAATTAATATACATCTTAATAATCTGTGGATAATATCAGTGACACTGGAAAATATTTTTAACTGAATGATAATGAAAATTCAACATACCGAAATGTATGGGATGCATCTAAAATTGCAAATATACTTGCCAAACATATTTTTAATTTCTAAGAACTGGAAATGTTCAGTTTATAAAATACCAATGATAAAAGAATGAAGGATAACTTGGATATCATAATAATGGATTTTGACTTCTAAATCTATTGTTAAGTTATAGGCAGTTATACTGCCAGCATGTCACTGAAGACTCTCATATAAAGTTTTCTAGAGTTCACAGTCCATAAATTTGATTTTTCCTATGTACCCAGGATCTTTGATCCCCAAAGACTGCTTGGAAAATAGTTGTTAGGAATGAGATCCATAACTACAAAAGATCTATGATCAGTGGACATGCCTACTGTGCTTTCTGAAGTCTTTAAACAGGCAAATTAAGGAAAAGGGCTTGATTGAAATTGAGACGTCACTTTGTTCAAACACTAACAGCCTCCCTGCATTCCTGCCTGGTTCTTGTGATCCCTGCGCAAACCATATCATATTCTGAGATTTTGTCCTTCTGTTTCCATGGTTATGGCAATATTCACCTTCCCAACTGAAACACTTTGGATTTTTAAAGTATCACTCCAAATCTTACTGCCTCAAATTCTTACAAATAAACTAGTCATGACCAACTTGGTTAATGATATTACTCCCACCCCATTTTAATATGTACTATACCAACATGCCATTTTGATACCTGCTGTGGGAAAAACTCCTCAAGATTGCAGAAGAAGGGCAGCCCGGGTGGCTCAGTGGTTTAGCACCGCCTTCAGCCCAGGGTGTGATCCTGGAGACCCGGGATCGAGTCCCACGTCAGGCTCCCTGCATGGAGCCTGCTTCTCCCTCTGCCTGTGTCTCTGCCTCTCTCTCTCTCTCTCTGTGTCTTTCATGAATAAATAAATAAACTCTTAAAAAAAGAGAGATTGCAGGAGAAAAGGGATGCTTACTTCCCAATTTACTAGATCCAAGGGCAGCAAGCAATAGGAGAGAATGTTTTGATATCAATGGAAAGCAATGAACACTCTCTACTTAACACTTAAAATGGAGAAAAAAATTAGGCAGGGGCATCAGATAGTATTTATATCCTTGCAGAACTCACTGATCTTCCTCAGTGGAAGAACCCAATGTGAATTCTTCCACAGTTTCAATGGTCTGAATATAAATTTTATTTATGCAGCTGAAAAATTGTCTTAACCTTTTTTAGGTTTTCTCTATATGCTTGAGCACAGAACCCAGGCCCTTGCTTATCTATCCATGCTCTTTATCCCCCTGCACAATTTTTCACTGTGTTCCAGACTTACTTAATAGCTCTCCCTCAACTTAATTTTAATAACTCTTACTTGACCTTCAAATTGAGGTCAAGTAAGATATCACATCTAGGAAACCTTTCCTTAACTTAAATATCACATCTAGGAAACCTTTTCTTCTCTCATGTGAGCCCATATCACCATCTACATTGACCATCATTGAATATCATTTTTGCTTATTTATTTGTATTTTGTAACTAGTTTATACCCATTATATGTGCAATCTCAATTTTTTCACTTAGTTCCTAGGTAGGATGATTGAATAACTCTGAGTATACCAGAAGACTCTCCTAATTCTCTCCTAATTGGTCTTTGTCTCTATGCATTTTCTTCGAGAATATTTCACAAAAGGACAATGATTAGTCAGAATATGCTAGATCATTACTTTTCAAACCTTTATGTGAACACAAATCTCCTTGGGATTCAGTAGCTCCAGGATAAGACCTGAGAGTCTGCATTTCTAACAAACCCCAGGTAATATAAATGCTTTGAGTCTGTGGACTCATTTTGAATAACAAAGTTCTAGGCTGCAGGATTGGCAACAATACAACACCACAATGAAATCTTAATGGTTTAACACAACAAAGTTTTCTTTCTTCTCATGTAAAGCTTTGGACATTTTCTAGGACAGTTCTCCTTTATTCATTAACTCAGGGATCCAGGCACTTCATTTTTCAGCTCCTCTATCTCAATGGAGTTTTCGATGTTACTATCAAAAAATGAGACATCTAGAGAGTCAAGCAGGAGCTTTTTGTTAACTGAACACAGAAGGCCATTTACTATCACTCACAGTCCTTAGGCCTAAGCTTTGACATGACCCATTTAATTCAAGGGAATGGGGAGTGCCAAGAAACAAAAATAGAACTGACATGAGTGAATGTCCACTAGTGTCGCCTAAAGCAATGGTTCTCATTCCTGGATCCACAAGAGAGTTACTCAAGTTGTTATTAAAAACTATCATTCTCCAGGCTCTCATTCTAAATGAATTCTCATTTAATTAGCTTGATATGGGATCCAAAAATTACTATTCTATAAATTTTTCCCTAGTGAGTGATCCTAATATGTAGCCAGGGATTGAGAACCATTGAGTTAGCAAGTATATTCAGCCTAATCTCTTCTTTTGTAGAATTTCTGCCTGACAAGTACAAACAGAACAAAGGCACAAAATGGGGCAGGAAAGTTTTGGGCATCTATCTGAAGAGCCATGGGTAACTGCAGATGTCTACACTTCCTTCAGAACTGGAACAAGTAGGATATATGCTCTTCCTATTTATTTAATGCTCATCCTGTTTAAACTTTAGGGTATCCATGTCTGGTCAATTTTTTTCATTTAAAAGGAATCCAAAGCATCTTCAAATTTTCAGTTTTTGTGACCTGTAACAGTTGACTAGAGAAAGTCAACCTCATGATATTTTAAGGACAGAAGAAAAATGTCCATGAATGGATAATTTTTAGGAAAAAAATCATTATATTTCTTCATTTTTCAGGTATATATATTTTGAGATATTTATATCAAAGAGTCAACATATGTATTATTAGAAATGGAATCAAATCACATGCTTTTCATGGGAAGTTATAATGTATGTTAAACGTATGTTACCTAAAGGTACTTATTCTGGAACTTTGAACAGAGAGAATCTTTCCAAAAATAATTGTTGTTTTGTCAACTGATAAAACAAAGACTTGCCTCCATTATTGAACCAGATATACCTTGGAACAGATCCTTAGTCCTCTCTTGGTGACAGGTCTGACTCTAAAAGACATTCTCCAGCCTTTCTAGTTTAAGGACTTTAAATTTCTCATCTGAAAGTATATCTACTGCTGGAAAGTTCATCTAAAATGAGAAGCTAACTTTTTTCTAATTTCATCTTTTTAACATTCCTAAACAGAGAAAAGCAAAGATATCTACCTAACATCTCTATAGACATGAGATCAGTTTACATTACTTTGGAGAAGAAATGCCAAGAACTATGAAAATCTCACTAACAGAATTGGCAGATTATCAGGGACTGCAAACCTTTCTAATACACTATAATGTTATATTAATCTAGTCTAAGAGAAAGTTTAGTAATCTAATTCATGGAGCTATGGTACATCCTTGGTAACTACAAACAATGTTTAGAGCAAATTAATTGCTTTATTGTCAATTAATTTCCAATTAATAGCCAATTCCTGACATTCTACTATAATTTCCTGTGAGGGGAGAAATCAAAAAATAAAAAAGCAAGCTCAAACTGTGATCTTAGAAATTTTCCAGACCACCATTATATCAATCCCTTCAGTGGAGCTAACACTGATCTAAATAGACAGATTTGCATGTATTTTGGAGTTCTCCCCTCTTATCACCAACTTAATCACTAGTGCATATAAAATGTATTGGTAAGAACCTGCAAAATTCTATTGTTATAAACCTAAGTATCCATCAACAGATGAATGGATTAAAAATGTGAAAAAAAAAAACGTAATGGAATGTTAGTCTTAAAAAAGAAGGAATTCTTTGCCATTTGTGACAAAATGGATGAACCCAGAGGACATTATGCTAAGTGAAATAAGTCAGACATAGAAAGGAAAATACTGTATGATCTCATTTATATGTAGAACAAAAAAAGTTGAACTCAAAAACAGAGAGAACAGTGGTGGTTGCCAGAAACTGGAGGGTGGGGAAATGGGAAGATGCTGGTCAAAACATAAAATTTGAGTTGTGCAGGATGAATGGGTTCTCAAGATCTAATGTATAGCATGGTGACTATAGCTCATAATACTTCATTGTATACTTGAAATTTGCTGAGAGTAAATCTTGTGTTCTTACCATGCACACACAAAGATAAGCATGTGAAGGAGATGAATATGTTAATTAGATTGATTGTGGTGATCATTTCACAATGTATACATATATCAAAACATATTATACACCTTAAATATATACAATTTTTTTGTCACCTTACTTCATTTAACTGGGAAACATTCAATTCTTATATCACTGGCTTCCTGTATTTTCTCAAGTAAATTTTGGTATGATTTTAGTCTGCCATTGGAGTTTTTTAAAAGTACAATTTATTTAGTAGATCAATCCTTAAAAAGAACATTTATAAAGTTAGTTTTGAAGTGCAAGGTGGATTTCACTTAGATTTAAATGTATGTTACCTAAAGGTACTTATTCTAGAACTTTGAACAGAGAGAATCTTTCCAAAAATAATTGTTGTTTTGTCAACTGATAAAACAAAGACTTGCCTCAATTAGTGAACCAGATATACCTTGAAAAGATCCTTAGTCTTCTCTTGGTGACAGGTCTGCCGCTAAAAGACAGTCACCAGGCTTTCTAATAAGGGTTTTTAAATTCTCAACTGAAAGTATGTCTGCAGCTAGAAAGTTCATCTAAAATGAGAAGCTAACTTCTTTCTAATTTCATCTTTTTGACCATTGTCTATTGAGAACCCACCATATGCTGGATTTACTGTGATGGATGTTAAAAACAATTAAGTAAACAAAAAAAAACATGTGGTCTCTGATATCATATGTGTGCTATCACAAATTGTTATTAGTATATGAATTTTCAAAATGCAACCTAAGTGCACATTGCTGTTATGTATACTTCACATATTATAGCACAATATGACAAATATATACTTTGCCTCTGGCAACTATTCCTTAGAGTATTTTATATAAACTTAGAAGCAATGCTTTCCTAAACATTTTAGATTGTCACTACTAACAACTTCATGCTGCCATGTATGATAAAGTTGGATTATTAAAATATAGCAACAATCTCATCTTGAATTTAGAACTCAGGCATTTCTGGGGCTCAGGCATTTTTGAGCCTATCTGAATAAATGGTACAACAACCCAATACTCAGTGTTGCTGTTTGCTTTGGAAAGGTTGTCCTGCAGTGAAGAAGTTATCTACCCTGGGGGAGAAGATGATTATAAATGTTGCAGTGTCTACTACTCAGACTTATCTGTCAGCCAAGCCCCCTAGTAATTCCATATATGTGTCTTATGGAAGCTATAAATAGGACATGAACAAATTCTACTGCCAACCCAGTTCTGTAAAACATTTAGGGTACAAGCAGAAGTCTCCAACCTTGATAAGTTTGATAAAACTACAGCAGAGCATGGTGCCAATGTTGCCAACGGGTGGCAATGTAAGAAGCCATGATACCTGGAAAGGATAATATGCCAAACAGAGTACTGACATAGACCAGAAATAACCCCAGTGCAGCAATGACCAGGAACAGAGGCAAGTGTCTAGAAGAGTAGCATTGACCCTTACTAGAACTAAGGAGTCCAGCAAAGCACTGATTACACTTATTCATAAGCACAAATGAGACATTCTCAGCCAATCAAATAAACACTGGGGAACTGGGAGGAAGGCTTTGCAAGAAGCCAAAGTCATTTTATGCAGGTGAGAGTAGCCAAACCCAGACTTCCTAAACTCTTTTATGATACAGATTTCCACTCTAGGACGCATAGGATATGTCATACATACAAGAAAAGCAAGAAAATAAAATTTGAGCCATCACTTATAATTTGGATCTGTTCTTAGTCACCACCCATTAGAATGTAGGAAATTTTTAGTGCTGATATTCAAAGTTTTCTGATTTTATAAAAAAGGTAAAACTGAAGCATATTTAATCATGTATAATCATTATTTTGCTACATCATAATTAATAAATGGTAAGTAGTTTTCAGAAATGACAGTAATTAGCATTAATTTTATGCAGACAAATCAATTTTTAGAAAAAATTTTAGTTCATTTTGCCACCTTTCCTATATGCATAAGCAGTATTGACATCAAAACTTTTATTTTTTTATTTTTTTAATAATAAATTTATTTTTTATTGGTGTTCAATTTACCAACATACAGAATAACACCCAGTGCTCATCCTGTCAAGTGCCCCCCTCAGTGCCCATCACCCATTCACCCCCACTCCCCGCCCTCCTCCCCTTCCATTACCCCTAGTTCGTTTCCCAGAGTTAGGAGTCTTTACGTTCTGCCTCCCTTTCTGATATTTCCCACATATTTTTTCTCCCTTCCTTTATATTCCCTTTCACTATTATTTATATTCCCCAAATGAATGAGACCATATAATGTTTGTCCTTCTCTGATTGACTTACTTCACTCAGCATAATACCTTCCAGTTCCATCCACTTTGAAGCAAATGGTGGGTATTTGTCGTTTCTAATGGCTGAGTAATATTCCATTGTATACATAGACCACATCTTCTTTATCCATTCATCTTTCGATGGACACCAAGGCTCCTTCCACAGTTTGGCTATTGTGGACATTGCTGCTAGAAACATCGGGGTGCAGGTGTCCCGATGTTTCATTGCATCTGAATCTTTGGAGTAAATCCCCAGCAGTGCAATTGCTGGGTCGTAGGGCAGGTCTATTTTTAACTCTTTGAGGAACCTCCACACAGTTTTCCAGAGGGGCTGCACCAGTTCACATTCCCACCAACAGTGTAAGAGGGTTCCCTTTTCTCCGCATCCTCTCCAACGTTTGTGGTTTCCTGCCTTGTTAATTTTCCCCATTCTCACTGGTGTGAGGTGGTATCTCATTGTGGTTTGGATTTTTATTTCCCTGATGGCAAGTGATGCAGAACATTTTCTCATGTGCTTGTTGGCCATGTCCATGTCTTCCTCTGTGAGATTTCTCTTCATATCTTCTGCCCATTTCATGATTGGATTGTTTGTTTCTTTGGTGTTGAGTTTAATAAGTTCTTTATAGATCTTGGAAACTAGCCCTTTATCTGATACGTCATTTGCAAATATCTTCTCCCATTCTGTAGGTTTTGAGTTTTGTTGACTGTATCCTTTGCTGTGCAAAAGCTTCTTATCTTGATGAAGTCCCAATAGTTCATTTTTGCTTTGTTTCTTTTGCCTTCGTGGATGTATCTTGCAAGAAGTTACTGTGGCTGAGTTCAAAAAGATTGTTGGCTGTGTTTTCCTCTAGGATTTTGATGGAATCTTGTCTCACATTTAGATCTTTCATCCATTTTGAGTTCATCTTTGTGTATGGTGAAAAAAAGTGGTCTAGTTTCATTCTTCTGCATGTGGATGTCCAATTTTTCCAGCACCATTTATTGAAGAGACTGTC
Source organism: Vulpes vulpes (assembly GCF_048418805.1). Lineage (NCBI taxonomy): Eukaryota > Metazoa > Chordata > Mammalia > Carnivora > Canidae > Vulpes > Vulpes vulpes. The sequence continues at coordinate 84,424,572 of NC_132786.1, forward strand.
TTTCTTCCAATGGATAGTCTTTCCTCCTTTATCAAATATTAGTTGACCATAAAGTTCAGGGTCCACATCTGGGTTCTCTATTCTGTTCCATTGATCTATGTGTCTGTTTTTGTGCCAGTACCACACTGTCTTGATGACCACAGCTTTGTAGTACAACCTGAAATCTGGCATTGTGATGCCCCCAGACATGGTTTTCTTTTTTAAAACTCCCCTTGCTATTCGGGGTCTTTTCTGATTCCACACAAATCTTAAAATAATTTGTTCTAACTCTCTGAAGAAAGTCCATGGTATTTTGATAGGGATTGCATTGAACATCTAAATTGCCCTGGGTAACATTGACATTTTCACAATATTAATTCTGCCAATCCATGAGCATGGAATATTTTTCCATCTCTTTGTGTCTTCCTCAATTTCTTTCAGAAGTGTTCTATAGTTTTTAGGGTATAGATCTTTTACCTCTTTGGTTAGGTTTATTCCTAGGTATCTTACGCTTTTGGGTGCAATTGTAAATGGGATTGACTCCGTAATTTCTCTTTCTTCAGTCTCATTGTTAGTGTATACAAATGCCACTGACTTCTGGGCATTGATTTTGTATCCTGCCACGCTACCAAATTGCTGTATGAGTTCTAGCAATCTTGGGGTGGAGGCTTTTGGGTTTTCTATGTAGAGTATCATGTCATCTGCGAAGAGGGAGAGTTTGACTTCTTCTTTGCCAATTTGAATGCCTTTAATGTCTTTTTGTTGTCTGATTGCTGAGGCTATGACTTCCAGTACTATGTTGAATAGCAGTGGTGAGAGTGGACATCCCTGTCTTGTTCCTGATCTTAGGGGAAAGGCTCCCAGTGCTTCCCCATTGAGAATGATATTTGCTGTGGGCTTTTCGTAGATGGCTTTTAAGATGTTGAGGAATGTTCCCTCTATCCCTATACTCTGAAGAGTTTTGATCAGGAATGGATGCTGTATTTTGTCAAATGCTTTCTCTGCCTCTATTGAGAGGATCCTATGGTTGTTGTTTTTTCTCCTGTTGATATGTTCTATCACGTTGATTGCTCGCAATCTTTTGGTATTGGTTAAGACCTGATTTGTGACCCAGTATGTGGTCTATTCTGGAGAAAGTTCCATGTGCACTTGAGAAAAATGTGTATTCAGTTCCATTTGGATGTCAAGTTCTGTAAATATCTGTGAAATCTATCTGGTCCAGTGTATCATTTAAAGCTTTTGTTTCTTTGGAGATGTTGTGCTTAGAATATCTGTCGATTGTAGAAAGCACTACATTCAAGTCACCAAGTATAAGTGTATTATTATCTAAGTATGTCTTAACTTTGTTTATTAATTGATTGATATACTTGGCAGCTCCCACATTCGGGGCATAAATATTCATGATTATTAGGTCCTCTTGTTGGATAGATCCTTTAAGTATGATACAGTGTCCCTCTTCATCTCTTATTATAGTCTTTGGGAAAAACTTTAATTTATCTGATATAAGGATGGCTACCCCTGCTTTCTTTTGATTACCATTTGAATGGTAAATGGTTCTCCAACCTTTATTTTCAGGCTGTATGTGTCCTTATGTCTCAAATGAATCTCTTGTAGACAGCAAATAGATGGGTCTTGCTTTTTTATCCAGTCTGAAGCCCTGTGCCTTTTGATGGGGTTATTAAGCCCATTCACGTTCAGAGTTACTATTGAAAGATATGAATTTAGTGTCATTATTATACTATTCGGTCCCTGTTTTTGTGGATTGTTTCCTTGGATTTCCTCTTTCTATTACAGAGTCCCCCTTAGTATTTCTTGGAGAGCTGATTTGGTGGCACATATTCTTTCAGTTTCTGCCTATCTTGGAAGCTCTTTATCTCTCCTTCTATTCTGAATGAGAGCTTTGCTGGATAAAGTATTCTTGGCTGCATGTTCTTCTCATTCAGGACCCTGAATATATCCTGCCAGCCCTTTCTGGCTTGCCAGGTCTCTGTGGAGAGGTCTACTGTTTTCCTAATGTTTCTCCCCATAAAAGTTAGAGATTTCTTGTCTCTTGCTGCTTTAAGGATCTTCTCTTTATCTTTGGAATTTGCAAGTTTCACTATTAAATGTAGAGGTGTTGAGCGGTTTTTATTGATTTTGGGGGGTGGGGATCTCTCTATCTCCTGGATCTGAATGCCTGTTTCCCTTCCCAGGTTAGGGAAGTTCTCAGCTTTGATTTGTTCAAATACATATTCTGGGCCTCTGTCCCTTTCATTGTCCTCGGAAACCCCAATTAAACGTAGATTTTTACTTCCGAGGCTGTCATTTATTTCCCTTAACATATCCTCATGATCTTTTTATTGTTTTCTTTTTTTTCCTCAGTTTCCCTCCTTGCCATCAACTTGTCTTCTATGTCACTCACTAGTTCTTCTACCTCATTAACCCTTGAGGTTAGGACCTCCAGTTTGGATTGCATCTCATTTAATTGATTTTTAATTTCAGCCTGATTAGATCTAAATTCTGCTGTCCTGAAGTCTCTTGAATCCTTTATGCTTTTTTTCTAGAGCCACCAGTAGCTGTATAATAGTGCTTCTGAATTGGCTTTCTGACATTGAATTGTAATCCAGATTTTGTAACTCTGTGGGAGAGAGGACTGTTTCTGATTCTTTCTTTTGAGGGTATTTTTTCCTTCTAGTCATTTTGCTCAGTGCAGAGTGGCCAAAAACAAGTTGTACTGGAAAAAGGAGAAAAAGAGAGAGAAAAAAAGAAAAAGAAAAAAAGAAAAAGAAAAAGAAGAAAGAAAAAGGGGGGGGAGGAACAAACAGAAAACAAAAAACAAGGGGGAGTATCCTCTGATTCTAAATCCCTCGACTTCCCCTGGAACTTCCCAGGGCTGCTTGGTCAATAACTTGCTTTTCCCCTGTCCGTCTAGCTGGTCTTCTGGGGGAGGGGCCTGCTGTGCTGACTCTCAGGTGTGTGCACTTGGAGGAGGTGCTCAGCCCCCTGCCTGGTGCAGGGTTCAGTGGGAGTTGTTTACCCTGTTTATCCTGTGAGGCCACTGTGAGGCTCAGCGGTGGTTGTTTATCCCGTGAGGCCCCAGGAGGAACAACAACAGTGGCGGCAGCCCGCTCTCCAGCCCTAGAGTCAGCTCTAGTAGTAACTACCGCAGCTCCCAGTCCGCAGGGGCCTGGATGCTCGGGGGCGGGGCGCTGCTCTGCACAGCTCCGGGCCACCCAGCCGCAGGAGCGTCCTTGCTGCCCTGTGCTCTCCCGGCCTTCTCCTGTCGGGGGGGAGCGCTGGATCCTGGGCTGTGTCGCCCAGCACCCTGGGCTCCTGGGTCTGCGCCGCTAGCATTGCACTCCCCGGCCGCGCAGCTCCCTCCGTGCGGAGCCACCTCCTAGCTGCTCCCGGGTCCAGCTGGCGCGCTGCAGCCCTTTAGGGAGCTCGGGCGCAGGGTGTGGCCCGCTCTCCCCGGGGCGCAGGGGTCTGTTAGTGTCCCCGGGAGCCCGAGGGCATCCCCGCCCTCCTGGGGTCCTGCCCGAGCTCCCTGCGAGCCCCTTTCCGCCCGGGAAGGTTGGTGCAGCTCCTGCTTCTCCGGGACGGGGCTCTCCTGTCCTGGGGACACTCACCCCGGCCTCAGCCCGGCTCCTCGCGGGGCCCCTCCCCCTTGGATGCTTTTTTGTTTCTTTATTTTTTTTCCCATCTTCCTACCTTGATAGAAGCGCGAACTCTTCTCACTGTAGCATTCCAGCTGTTCTCTCTTTAAATCTCAGACCGAATTTGTAGGTTTTCAGGATGATTTGAAAGTTATCTAGGTAGGTTGGTGGGGACAGGTGACTTGGGGACCCTACTCTTCCACCATCTTGCCAGCAACTCCTGAAAAGTATTTTCAATAGAACTTACTAAGGAAAAAATACATGGAATCCAGGGATCACTAAAAGAAATACTAAATCTCCTGTTTTGGATGGAGACCTTGAATCCTCTCATCTGGAAATAAGAGTGAAAGCAAAATAAAACCTTTCTCTTCAGATCTAAAACCTAACTACAGATCATCTCATGTATAATTGAATTAAGGAATCCCAGGATAACTAGTGTTGGTAAATATCTGCCCAAAACTAATATCCAGGAGGAATGTAACATTATATCAATTTTCAAATTATCTTCAGATTTGTTTATTTTTATTTTCTGGAACCCAATAAAAACTAACCAACCTATATATAAGAATGTAATTTTAAACATAAGATAAATAAAAGACAATAGAAACAAAATCAGAAGATATCCAGATAAGTTATAGTAACCAGACACCATCTAAAGTAACTATGCTTGGGCCGCCCAGATGGCTCAGCAGTTTAGCGCCACCTTCAGCCCAGAGCGTGATCCCGGAGTCCGGAGATCGAGTCCGCGAATCGAGTCCCACGTCGGGCTCCCTGCATGGAGCCTGCCTCTCTCTCTCTCTCTCTCTCTCTCTCTCTCTGTGTGTGTGTGTCTCATGAAAAAATAAATACTCCTTAAAAAAAAAAATAAAGTAACTATGCTTAATATATTAAGGAAATAAAGTACAAAATAAAAAATTTATGTATAAAATCGGAAACTCTAGAAAAGAACCAAATGGTAATTCTAAAACTGAAAAGTTGAAAAATGTTAAATGTAAAATTAAGAACTTGATTGAAATTAAACAGTATATTAGACATAGCTAAAGAGACAATAAAGAAATTACAATTTACGTGAGAAGAGATCATCATGTGTAATTGATTATAATCTATTATAATCAATATAGTTAGTTTACTATATAGTTATAATTATATAACTAATTATAATTAGTTTTACTAATACTCCTTTACCTATTTAAGCCATAGGTCAGCAATGGTCCCCTCCTCAGTTGGGCAGTATTGTTCTCAGGGCTACCCTCACCTGCCTCAGTAATTTTGCATTAGCTTCCATCAGTATTCTGCAGCCATTTCTTCAATCTCTCCTCTTTCAACTACTCTGCCTGGAACATTCTTCCTCACTATAGCAGACACAGTGTCAATATATTTCTATCCTGCTTTAGTCACTCGGTTACTAGTTGTTCATTTGTAATTCAAACAAAACTAAATTTAGGTCTGGTGGTAATGCTAGGTGATATATAACTTCTCTTTTTGATCCTAACAATCAACATCATCAACAAAAACAAATATATATGTTATATATTTCAGACACTATTGTAGTTGCTGGGAGATGGGATGCATCTGTGAAAGCAAAAGAGAAGCTAGCAAACAAACACCAAAAAGTTAAAAAAAAATCTCTGTTCTCCAAGAAAGGTAAATGTACCATCAACAAACAATAGATATAAGTACATAAATAATTATAAATATTCTAGAATGTGAATTACATGATGGTGAGTACACAGTGTTGTTTTTCTTCTTTATACTACAATTGAGCTAAGGTTGAAAGAGACATGTATTTTTATTATTTTAGTTCTAGAAATCTGTTTAGATTAACCTTATGACCCAGCATATGAATTTTTTAAATGCTCTTTTATGCTGGGAAAGAATGAATATTCTGTGAAGTATTCTTTACATTTGGGTTAGGTGAGTTTTGCTAATGACAATGTTTAATAAAAATTGTTTAACAACTTCTGCTCTTACTCATTTTTTGTCTGCACAACTCATTACTGACAAAGGTGTGCAAATTTGGATCATTATACTGTTCATTTCTCCATCTTTCTTTTTACTTTTGGTAAATTTTGCTTTACAATTAACAAGGATATATAAGTTAGGTGCATGAAAAGTTGGAGTTATTTTATGTTCTTTGTGAATTAAACCTTTAGTATGACAGGCCTCTCTTTATCTCTGATTATCCTTTTTGCCTTAAAGTCTTTTTTTTTTTTTTTTTTTTTTGCTTAATGTTTGATGTTTGATATGTCAACTTAAACTTTTTTTTAGTTATATTTGTATTACATAGTTTCTCTGGAGCATTTCTTAGCTCCAGGTCTTCCATAAGGCTGCAATCAGTGTGCTGGCTGAGGCTATGGACATCACAAGGTTCTACTAGGGGAGTAGCTTCTAAGAGGTCTCATGTGGCTTCACAGACTATTGGCCAGAGACATTGGTTCTCTGCCATATGGGTTTTTCCATTAGAGCGGCTTGAAATATGGCATCTGAGCTGTTCTCTCATGCTCTTGCTTGATTGTCCTGAGGAAAGTCACCTGCTATGCTGTGAGCTTTCCCAGAGAACTGAAGCCTTCTAACTGCCACTTGAGTGAGTTTGGAAATAAGCCTTCTGATGACTGTCTCCCTGGCCAGAACCTTGATTGCAGCTTTCTGAGAACCTGAGCCAGAGGCACCCAGTCAAGCCATGCCAGTATTCCTGACATAATAATGGTTGCTATTTTAAGCTGCTGAATTTTAGGGGTAATATGTCTATGCAGAAATGGATAACTAATACTAAACTACCAAGTGTTAAGTTTTCTGGCTTATAGAAACTATGTAAGTTATTTTCTTATAGGAATAATCTTGTTTAGGGATCCCTGGGTGGCGCAGCGGTTTGGCGCCTGCCTTTGGCCCAGGGCGTGATCCTGGAGATCCGGGATCGAATCCCACGTCAGGCTCCCGGTGCATGGAGCCTGCTTCTCCCTCTGCCTGTGTCTCTGCCTCTCTCTATCACTGTGTTCCTATCGTAAATAAATAAAAAAAAAAAAAAATTAAAAAAAAAAAAAAAAAAGGAATAATCTTGTTTAAATCAATAACATTTGCTTCCCCCACCCCCCAATTTTACTAATATATAGCTGACATACAATATTGCATAATTTTAAGGTATACAGCACCCCCACCCCCTGCCCACCTCCCCTTCCACTACCCCTGGTTCGTTTCCCAGAGTTAGGAGTCTTCCATGTTCTGTCTCCCTTTCTGATACTTCCCACTTATTTTTCCTCCTTTCCCCTTTATTCCCTTTCACTATTATTTATATTCCCCAAATGAATGAGACCATATAATGTTTGTCCTTCTCCGATTGACTTATTTCACTCAGCATAATACCCTCGAGTTCCATCCACTAAACTCTTTTATTAATCAAGATCACCCTTTCATTTTTATTTTATAGTTTTTCTGTTTCTCCCTCTGCAGGATTACGGATACTTTTCTGCCTCTCTCTTATTAATATGTGTCTATTTTAGTAAACCTTCCTGAATACAGTTATGTAATACAAGTCCTAAGTTTTGGTGTACTTGTAGTTCTGTACTGATACACTTATTAACTTATACTTAAAAGCTAATCCTTTTCAACTGAAACTGTCCCATTTCGTTTGGTTTAAATCCCAAACCCAAGTGCTAAGAAAAGACCAATACGAATTCCCTAGAGGTGTCATCTCTCTGATTCAGTGTGATTATCATTCACCTCTACTCCCATTTGGAGTTCAACTCAACTGAGAAATTGGGACAAAAGTCAGAGTGATCAAAATACCCATTTTGTTTCTGGGAAAGCTAATTTGCATGAGGAGGAACATCATTTTCTTTTAAGACAGCTGATCCCCCAAGCTTTCCAGTGATATCTAAAGCTATTAATTGATAGTGACTGTACATGAAATGTGAAGGAATTGGAAGTTGCCAAAAACCTATCATTTGCACTGACCAATAGGAAGCATAGTAGAATGGAAATGCCTACCCTAAAGGCCTCTTGAGAGTTGAAGAATCATCAGTTAGTCTGGCATGGGACTCAAAGATCTGCTTTTTTATAAGTACTGGTTGATTTTGAGGTGGTCCATGAATCACACTTCAAAAAAGAAGAGCAACTAAAGAGAAGAAGCAAGGAAATTGCACAGAGGAAAAGAACGGAAAATGAAATACACAATGGGGGTGACAGGTAAATTTCTGTAGGTGTCAAGAAGTTTGTGTACATTTGGTCTCATTTTGAGATATATAACTGTTACATCTTTCAGGAGTTAGTCAAATATTTCAAAATGCTTTCTTATTAAATTGCACAGTATTTTAATGATCAGCAAACTTTTTCCATAAAGGGCCAGAAAGTAAATATTTTAGGCTTTGTGGGCTATACAGTGTCTTTTCACTCAATCCTGCCATTGTGGCACAAAAGTAACCATTAATGATATGTAAATGAATTGCATGATTATGTTTCAGTAAAACTTTATTTACAAAACTGGAAATGGATGGTATTTGCCCATGAGCCATAGTTTGCCAGTCTCTGATAGTTAGTTGATTAGTAAGTATTGTCAGCTATTTGAGGAAGACATGAGAGTTAATTGCATTTCTAAAAATTACATAGAAATTCAACAAGAACATTAAAATCTAGGTTAAATGGTAATACATCTTTTTAAAAATTATAAATTATAAAAGAAATTTATAAATAAAAGTGCTGGGGTCTATTTGGTAGGTTTTGGATATCTAATGTACAATAATGTGATTACAGTTAACAATACTAAATTGTATACTTGAAATTTGCTAAAAGGGTAGATCTTAAGAATTCTCACCATAAAGAAAGAAGAAAAAAAAAAGAAAATGGCAACTATATGAAGTGATGGATATGCTAAATAGTTTTATTTTTTTTTTAAAGATTTTATCGATTGATTGATTTTAGAGAGTGAGAGAAAGAGAGAGCACATGGAGCATGGGGGGTAGGATGGGGGAAACGATCTCAAGCAGACTCCACACTAAGCCCGGAGCCCAGCATGGAGCTCAGCCCCATAACTTTGAGATCATGATCTGAGCCAAAATCAAGTCGGACACTTAACCAACTGAACCACCCAGGTACCCCTAAATAGTTTAATTTTATAATGTATATGTGTATAAAATCATCAAGTTGTATACCTTAATATATGTAATTTTTTTAAGATTTTATTTATTTATTCATGAGAGACACAGAGAGAGGCAGAGACATAGGCAGAGAGAGAAGCAGGCCCCCTGCAGGGAGACTGATGTGAGACTTGATCCTGAGACTCCAGGATCACACCCTGGGCCGAAGGCAGGCACTCAACCACTAAGCCACCCATATATATTGGTGTCCCAATGTATGTAATTTTTAATTACCGATTATACCTCAATAAAGCTGGGGGAAGAAAAGTCTACCTGGCAAGTAGACTCTGCTGAGCAAAGAACAATTAAAAATAATAAACTACTTATGGTCCTTAGAAGAAAAGATACTTCTTCTGAACAACTTTATAGTAATTACAAAGATTATAACATATGCTGAGAAAATCATAATGGAAGGAAAATCATTATTTTTTAACTTGCATCTAAAGAATATTAGTAGGAAATCTTAACATATGAGAAATGTCTTATTAAAATATGGAGAAGAGCTCTCCATCCCTCTCATTGACTTTAAAACATTGCTTACATCTAAGGAAAGGATTTCTGATATTGCAGGTTCAAATATATCATCAGTGCCCAAATGTCAAGGGTTAAGAGATGTTCAATGAAATGTGGTTAGTGAAATGTCATGTGGCAGGATTTCAATCACGAAATGCTACAAAATGAGGGGTCATGGCAACCTGTGGTGTGAAAGAAAATGTCAGTAATGGAATGGAAGTAAATAACACTATCCTGCTTGTTATCTAAATGGACACTTGGCAATTCATTTCATCTTCACTTGATCACTCAGCTTCCTCTCTATGATCTGTGCACATGTGAGTGCCCCCTTTTGCTTGGTTGCTTTCTCCCCAATATACATTGTAAGCAAGCACTGCTTAAATACTTTTAAAAGATGAACAAAAATGATATAAAATAGAAAACCCCACTGAGCTCAAAGGTAGCTATTATTTCTCACAATAAACTCAAACAAAATATAGTGAGCCCAAGATATTATACTGTGATAGAAATGAATTCTCGAGCCAGTTAGATTTTAGGAAATTACTCATAGTTTTTCAATCTGATAGTTTTATCGAGAGAAAGGCAATCTGAGCTCTACTTTCCTGTTCTGTATGATTTGTAGCCATTTTTTCATGTTTTCTAGCACAACTTTATCTGTAGGACTGTGTAGTGTCTGCCACTGTGGAACTGTGTTACACACAAATACTGCAGCCAAAACATAGCCAATTTGCCAGGAATTAGACCAATTTGTGTAAAGTTGATAGTAGCTTTGGAAATAGATATTGCCCTGGAAGTTGGTAGACTATTGCTTCAGTTACCAGCCAACTAACCAGACTCCCAGTACCCTCATTCTTGTGTAGTCTCCCCTGTAAATCTGGACTCGCTCTGAAATATGCTTTAACCAATAAAATGCAGCAGGATTGACTTTGTATCAGTTCTTGGCTGAAGCCTTAGGAAAACCCAGAGGCTTTTGCTTTTGCGCTTCACATTTTTGCATTTTGGGAAAAGCCAGCTGCCGTGTAAGAAGTCCAACTACCTTGAGCACACTGTGCACATGGTCAAGTTGACCATATGAAGAGTACACATGGTTGAGAAATGAGGTGTCCAGGCAATAGCAAAAACAGAGGCCCTAAGTATATGACCCCAGTGGAACTGAGGTAGCCAGCCCCTGTCACTTGAGCCACACCAGATGTACTATGTGCTAGAAAGATGAGCTGAGTCAACCCCACTATCCTCTGTCCAAATTCCTGTCCCATAGAATTGTAAGCAAATAAAAGGTGGTTGTTTTAAGCTACTGAGTTTAGGGATAGTTATGCAGAAATAATACATAACTGAAGTTGAACAAGAGAGGCAATCACAGGCAAAGCCAGAAAAGGTAAAGACCATAGTAACCTAACGATGTTCTTGAGGGAAATTCTGGGAATGTCATTGTATATAACCAAATACACTCTGCCATAGGTGCCCTCAGACGAATCGTGTACCATTACACCAAGGAGTCTTTTAAAAATGAGAGGAAATAATATGGTTTCATCAAACAAAAAGGGATATATATTATATTAATTATATTATATTATATTATATTATATTATATTATATTATATATTATATATAATATATAGGACATGGCTTTGGGGACATAGGTCCTATCTGGGGGGCAGAGAACAGAAGCATTCCTTCTGCATATTACTTTTAATGGAAGGGTCAAGAAAGAGAGCAGAATTTGTCAAGTTTTGCATTTCTATATTTGCATTGGTAAACAAAAGTTTTAATATAGGCAAGATATTATGACCATCCTATAGAAACAAAATGGACACTCATTCAAAATTTGGTTTGGATATTAAGACTAAAGACAACAGGTTTTCTGGGGAGAGCAGGGCAGATTTCTCCGGCTGGTTCAAAAATGTCTTGAAAGAGGATAGGAAGGAGGCTTGCTTGAGGTTTTCATGGTGGAGAGGGAGAGTGGGGTAGAGTAAGGGTTCCTTTACAGAAAAGGGTATGCCTGGTTTGAATTTCTTATCAGGGCCAAAGAAGGGAGCACCTGGGCTTTCTTATTAGCCTGTCCAGATGTGAGACAAAGAAGAAGCAGTGGTGAGGCTCAAAAGCTTTCAGTAGGGCAGCCCGGGGTGGCTCAGTGGTTTAGCGCCACCCTCAGCCCAAGTCCTGATCCTGGACCAGGCATCCAGTGCCACATCAGGCTCACTGCATGGAGCCCGCTTCTCCTTCGCCTGTGTCTCTGCTGCGTGCGTGCTCTCTCTCTGTGTCTCTCATTAATAAATAAAATCTTTTTTAAAAAGCTTTCAGCATTCAAACATCTGAAAACAGAGTCAAAGTCTTTGTTACAATCCAGCCCTTAATGTTTGATGACCAAAATGTGCCATGTTCATTTCAATGAATTTGAACTTATTTAAGAAGGCCATTATGCATTCCATGAAGCCTATTGCATGAGACTGGCAAGGGGAAAAACAGATCCTTGAATGTCTTCTTCAAGAGCCCAATGATATATATACTCTGAAAAGTAAATGAGAGCCTTGGTCACTATCAGTATCATCTAGAACTCTGAAGAGGATAAGAAGTGTCTTGATGAGGCTATGGATTTTAGCCTATACACTAAATGTGTATAGAGACATGTGTGACCTTGATATATGTTTGAGGTGTCTATGAGGCAAAAAATTACCAGAGTTCTCAGGGTAAAGAACTGAGGGAACAATAGTGGATAGGGAATCGTTATTGCTGCCACTGAGTAGAGCAGATATCCAGACCGTTTGTGATGGTTCAAGACACTAAAAATGTGCAGACAGGGCTGATTGTTGGCCAAGGCATCCAGTGCTAAGATACCTGACAACCAGGTTTTTATCACCTGAAGTTTGAGCAATTGTGCTGATTCTTGTGTCCTGTCCTTTATGAGACATCCTGGTTAAGGGATGGAAAGCAGCTGCTCTCTGGGGAGCTCCATCATTTGTGATGGTGATAAATAATTTCACCATAAAGTTCACAAACTCTTTTTGCTGTTCATTTAATTGATCCCAAGGGGCTCAGATAGCCAGATACTTGGAGACAAGTTATCTTCTTTTATACTGTGGCATATCGCAGGAGATTAAGGACAGAGGAGGCAACCACTCCTGCGGGAAGGATATGTCAGAGACCCTGGGCTTGTCTCTATCCTGTAGCAGGTCACCTCAGCAGTCAAGCTGGGTTTGAGGGTTGCTGCTTCCATGATCCAAGACAAGGAAGACAGCTGGTTATGAAGTGTCACATGTCCAGTGTGGGGCCAAAAATTGCCAGTGTAATGGCATACAGCACTGGGTCACGGGAGACAGTTTTTGCATCAGAAGCCTCCAGGCAATGAATGATCATTATAGGTGGTCAAGAGACTCCAAAAGACATGAAAAGAGGTTGCAAAAGCCTCTATGACAGAGGAGTCTTTGGAGTTACTAATGGGAATGTGTATCGTACAAAATTGAAACAAATTCTAGGGAATTTTGTTGTAATCTACAGTAGCAAAATATTTACCAATTGCTGTTTGTATGGAGTCAGAAATTCCAAGAATATTGGTACAGAAACTTAAATATGTGAGACCAAGGCCTCAAGGTTGCAGTTATTTAGTATGTGGGCCCATTCATTCTTTACAAATGTAGGAAGAGGGCAGATTAAACAATTAAATGGATAGGAAGTGGGAATAATTACCTCCTCTCTAAATAGGACTTTTACAGTGTAGTTCAGGCATTGAAGGCCCCAATTCTAATTTGAGCTTTATTAAGTATTTTAACTGGAGAGAGGGTCCATGTAGTCCTATTTTGTCAAGCTAATTTGTAAGTGCAAAGACTTAATTTAATTTTTAATTTACTATTCATTAGGTCAGGACAATTATGATCATTATAGGACATTTTTGGGCAATAGGTGCTATGAATACAGGGGATTTAGGCAAGACAATAGTTTCAATAGCTGATATGAGGCATATGTCCTCTACTTTACGTTCAGTAATTCCCCTAAGATCATGGGGGGGTGTACTTTGTTTCAATTTAGTGGGATTCCCCAGTGTAACTGTAATTTGAGCTCTCATATTTATTAAGGCCATAAAGGTTTGCCAGTTGGTGCATTGATATGAGAGTTAATTAAGAACCTATACTGTAGTGGCACAAAATCTAATCAGCATCTTTTTTTTTTTTTCTAGTTTTCTCTGCACATTACTAACTTTTGGATTTTCATTTGGGTCAAATTGTGGATTGATTGATTGATTGATTTAGTATGTTTCCTGCCTCTGTCCCTCCCTCTTTCCTTTCCTCCCTATCTCCTTTCTTCCTGCTTTCTTGCTTGCTGTGTGTGTGTGTGTGTGTGTGTGTGTGTGTGTGTGTGTGTGGTTACTGGATATACTTCAGTGGGCTTTTCCCTACCCTGCTCATATTATAGGCTTCTTACTCCAGAGAGCCTTACATTAGTATCATCAGGATTAGGGACCTCACCTCTGGCAATGGTTGAATTAATTCTTGACTGTGCTACAGGAATGCCATGGATGTTTTTCCTTATACCCCTAATGATAAGTATCTCTTTTTTTGGTGATAGAGACATAAGTGCAACAGCACCAGCAAAGGCATTTTATAGTGTCCCAGTGAGCCTTCTGTCTTTAGGATTGTAGAATTCAGCAATTCACATTTTCAAATAATGACTACTATTCAAATGGTGACTGTTCTTCCTCCACTGAGTTACTACCCAATGTGCCCATGTTTATCACACAGGGTGTAATCTTTCCCTTGAACTCTCTATGAATGAGGGCATACGCCCGACTGAAACACACCAGGTCACAATTGGTCACAAAGCAATAGTCATTCTCTAAAGTTAGTGTCAGTCAAGTTTTTGCTAGAATCAGGACCCATAATTTAATCTAATACATACAGATGGGTTCAGACTGAGACACATGACCCAGGGCTGCTTTAATAAGGGCCTGAATCACATACTTCTTTCCCTAAAAGCCAATTAATTATTAAAACCTCTAACTTAGGTTATTTAAATCTATAACAGAGGTTCAGTAGAACTCAGAAAATAGAGCACAAAGCAGTACACCTCAAAAACCAGGCTAGCCAGCAGGCAGAAGCTCAAAATACATGCTTGCCATCAGACAGTAGAATCTGTTAGTAGCCAAAGAAACAGAAAGACCCCCCAGTGATGGTGATCATTGTCTAGGGATTCCACTCTCAGAGTCAGCTGTGACATTCTGCAGATATAGGGATAGTACATAGAAACAGAATAGACCTCCACCAAAATTTGGTTTGGATGTCAAGTCTGTAATCTAGGCACACACCAAGAAGGTATGAAAAGGTTTTATTATTTATGTAATGAAGCTTTCTAGGGAGAGGAGAGCAGACTTCACAAACAGGTCCAAACATGGCTTGAGGGAGCAGAAAAAAGATACTGGCTTGGGGTTTTTTGTGATGATTAAGGGATGGTGGGAAAAGGCTTTTGTGATTTGATCCCCCCATTCAAAGAAAGTAGCACCTAGGCTTTCCTAGCAGCATGCCAAGATGTGGGGCAGAAAGGAAAGAGAAGTGAGGTTGTAAAAGCTCTCAGCAGTCAAACATCAAAAATAGCGTCAGACTCTCATCAAGGGATTTCTGGATACAACTGTTTATAGTGGAGTGAATTGCCAATGAAAATTATAGACTGTATAAGCTGAGAGGAGTTTAGATGACATGCTGTGGAAGATGGTGTATCACTGGATCACCCCAGAGGACACATGGGCATGATAATTCTTTCCATAGGGATACAGAAGGATGAGAGCAAAGCTTTAAAATGACAACTTACCTTGAAAAGCAAGCCTTTTATTTCTTCTGATAGTGTGGCATTTTTAACAAGTCAACTTTAAAAGGTAATAGATTACATAATCAACATTCACCACTTTATTCCACATGGAGAAGCATGGTTAGCACCTACTACTTAATGCTTATGTCATAGGGAGGGGACTATGCAGACATTGGCTAAATGAATATATGAACATTATGGAGTTTCAGGCTTTAAAAACTACTTTCTCATTATTTGTCTCTGATATTTAAATGCCTCCTCTGAAAAAGACACAATTATCTGCATTTTATAGGCCAGGGAACTTAGGTTCAGAAAAGATAATACCTTTGCTCAAATTCAGGCAGCAAAAGAGCCAACGTGCACTCCCAGTTATTTCTAAACACGCATGTATTTCTTACCAAAGCACTGTTCCTGCTAGGGATAGAGGTAGAAGATCTCCTTTTGGAGATAAATGGGTTTCTCTCTCAGAGTTCTTTCTGGTTCTTTCATCTTTCTGATCTTCAAAACTCGACTTCATAGTCTAAAGCTGTTTCAATGAATATTGAAAAAAATCTGTTAGACACATTTAATTCTAATAGCACTTAATTCCAGTGATTTGCAAACTGTTGGTTCAAACACTTTGTCTGGAATAATTTTCATTTCTATCACTAACACTTATTAAAAGTCCAGATTCAGGCATTCTAAATGATTCATTTATTATACTTGATATCCTGAAATATTTTGAATTTTTCTGAAGCTCTGAAGAAAAAGAAATAATCAGATCTCTCTCCAAAGCAGTACTTTATTTCCTCCTAAATCAATGTAAAATTATGTGCAGGAGATGAGTTCTAATTGACTATAACCCTAAGTGGAATTTGTTTAAAAGTCCTTATCACTCTGATTGTTCAATCTGTAATCAGCTTTCAAGTTCAGGAGCTGTATGAAATATGGGTGGGTCACATGAAAACTCTGACAGAATAACAAGTATTTTTTTTGAGGTATAAAGCTTATCACAAGTGGTAAAAAGCTGAATGATATTTTGTTGTCAATTTACTCCTCTCAAGGAGACCATTTTCAAAGTAAGGCAATGTAAAATTCCATCTAGACTTTGATTCCTAAAGTATCTAACAATCGAATGCCTGGCATTGTCATTCCATCTATTATTGTCCTAGATACCTATCTCAGATAACATTCCCAGATGTCTTGAAAGCATTGCTCTCTTGGATGGAAAGCACTGTTGTTGACCAAATTTGTTCCTTCTGGTACCTCTCTTTCCTTAGACTGCTGATATACTTGTCCATCAGATCACAGTTCATATTAGGGCAGAAGTATCTGAATCCTAAAGTAAAAATTGCCTAGATTCTCATCCTGAAACCTTGCAGAAAGTCTTGGTGACAAGCTTCTAAATATACATTTAACTTCAAAGAAATATGATTTACCTATTACAAAGGCATTGCTTTTTTGCTTTTTTGTAGTTGATTGCATGCATCCCTGCTAATTCCTAGAAGGTACATTTCTGAGATTTTTTAAAAAGTTTTATTTATTTATTCATGAGAGACATAGAGAGAGAGAGAGGCAGAGACATAGGCAGAGGGAGAAGCAGGCTCCATGCAGGGAGCCTGGTGTGGGACTCGATCCCAGGTCTCCAGGATTACCCCCTGGACCAAAGGCAGGAGTTCAACTGCTGAACCATCCAGGTTTCCAAACATTTCTGAGATCTAAAGAGACGTTGTGACATCACTATCTGTGACCCCCCCCCCCATTGGTATATGGTAACAAACACGGGGCATTACATTTACTTGTTTCTTTGTGTGGGGGGGTACAGAGTGGAGGGAATGATTTTCAAGGTACTTATTATACTTTATTATGACAATTTAATTCCCTGTCTTCTTCCTCAACAAAATAGGATTCATGGATATGCTTTAGTTCTTTTAGTTCGGTAAATGTTTGTTGAACTAAATTCTAAAATAAAAGTAGCTTTTTATTCTCCCTGTTGTATCTTCTCTGTGGAACCTTGAGCAATTCAAAATATATTATATGTGTATGTATTTTTTTCAGATATTTTTCTTGTATCAGTACCTTCCATTTGAAGGAGGATGGATTTGTGTAATGGTAAATTATACTGTGAATGATCCATATGTATTGTTTCTGTACAGAATGAATATTAAGGTTTCAAAGGGAAAAATATAGACTCACTTTAATAATAATGTCATTACATCCTGTTTCAGGTTCTGAATGCTTCTATTTAGTACCAACTGAGTACTCCAATAATGGTTTAACCATTTTTATTCTTCCTGTTTGATGTTAAAGTACTTTGGGAAATAAAATTAAAACTCTTTGGTGGGAGTAATAAATACATTCCACACACGACACTAGTTCCTACACCTGCATCATAAGCCTCTCTCTTCTCGGAATTCTAGAACTTTCCCATAGACATCAATAAGCAATTTTTGTGCTTAAATGATACTTAAGTCACATCTTGTAAAATCCATTATGAGTTTGGGCAAGTTTTGGTCCTGTAATCCCTCAAGAAAGAGTAGTTGTGTTGAAATCACTCTAGGACTATGATGAATTCCTAAATCATTGTAGACCCTCAGTGCTAGTCCCTGTTGCTGGAACAGTTTCAGCCCCTGTGTTAACAAAAACAACTTGGTTTCTCACATGACCCAGTGCATCCCTGTGCTTAGTTAACAAGGCATGCATTTCTGTATTGGTAGAAATGGAACATGATTTTCCCAGTTCTTTAATTCCCTGATGAATAGGACATGCTCACAGTTTTATCTTCTGTCACTGGAATTTATTCATTAGCCTCCTAAGAGGATCCTTGATATCATTCCCAACTCTACCCTCCTAAATATTTTAATCACTGAGCATGAACAATAAATAGAAGAATGTCATTCCCAAGCTTTCAGCTATTTTGTTCAGAGTAAATAAAATATTTTTAGTACATAGAAGCATTCTATGGTTTCACCCCATCTCACCACCTACCACCTAACGCTTTAAACACTAATAATGCCAAAATGCTGCCAGTGACTGTAAGGAATTTCACAATTCAAAGAGCACTGTCTTGTGTGCACTTCCTACCTTGCTTCACCTGGCTTTCGGTCCTTTATTTTTAACAGTATTTCCTTCAGGAAGCCCAAGGTACATGTAGGAACCTTTCTATTGTGTTCCCTGAAAACCTGATCAGACCTCTAATCTATCAATCAAAATGTATTTATTGTGTGTTTGTTTTAATCTAATCAGGTACTGTGATATACTATAGCTTTAAACAATATATTCTCTGCAGCTGTTACCTGGAAATTCTTGGAAGACAGGAATCCTATCTAATATGCCTTTGGCCTCCCCTACACATAGCACAAGTGGTTCATATAGAGGATAAGTAATTATTGGTGGTGAAACTGAAGTGAACCAGAAATTAATAGGGAAATCTAAAATTATTTTCCTGAATACCTTATTTTAGAAAGACAAAGCTAATAGTCATGATTCACATATGGCTCTCTTAAGGGAGAGGGGGAGAGCAAATCACCCAGTCACTGCAATGACTAGTGGATTTGCCTTCATTCCTTTAAAAACCCGAAACCAGTCCTTGACACAATCATTAGAGATCAACTCTAATATAAATTTGTATGCAACATTATTGAAAGTGATTTTTATTTGGACTTGAGTAACTTTATAGTATACCTTAATTAGAACAAAATTTGGAAGCAGTAGTTTCTTATCACAGGTGATTTTCATTAGCAGAACATTAAAAAATAGATCTGTCTTCAATGTCCTCTTGTTGCAATATTTATCAAAGTCAAGTGATATATATTTAGTAATGTTTACAGTACTACATGTCCTAGTTTCACAGATTATAATTTTCATGCTGGATTCTTTTGAATAATGTGGACCAGAATAAACCAGACGTAGGATAAAATTAATTAAGTTAGCATACTACAGGTAAGCCAGGAAGACAAAATGAAAGGTCGATTTTGAGGGAGAAGCATTAGAACAAATTTTATTCAGAGTCATGGTGAGCTACACACACCATCAAAAAGCTCCATGGACTACTCATTCATACAGAAATGATCCGACACTCTGTAGACACTAAAAGACAGAGTTTTTCTGACAAGGTTGCATGTTGACAGTGAAGGTGTTTTTGTTTATCTTTAATACATGATTCTATTAGATGAAACACTGATTATTAATATAAAATCATGCATTTAGAAACCTGAGAAATTGTTCTGGGCTCTCAGGGTCTGTTTTATGTGGGAGCATCACATTTTTTTTAATTGACCCAGAAAGCTTGGTATAAATTTGCGAATATGGTCAAATAGGGAGTGCCCATACTTTCTTTTGCCCATGAATCCCTTTCTCCTATCCAAGTTATCTGTCAACTCAATTTAAGGGGTTTAAACCTTTTCAGGCAATTCTCCTTCCTCTCTCTCAA
This sequence comes from Vulpes vulpes, assembly GCF_048418805.1. Lineage (NCBI taxonomy): Eukaryota > Metazoa > Chordata > Mammalia > Carnivora > Canidae > Vulpes > Vulpes vulpes. The sequence goes on from NC_132786.1 coordinate 84,444,032, forward strand.
AGGTAATTACTTCTCCCAGGAATATTTACAGTTTATCATCATCTTTTCTACTAGTTTTTCTCTTCAGTTATCAAATTAATATATAGAATCACTCTTAACCACATTTCACCCAGCCATATCACTGGATTAACTAATGTCTCTGTAAAATGATCAGATTGATCTTATTGCACACTGCATTTATGGCTAGTAGGTTATTCTCCTCTAAGTATAAACACAACTGCTCACACTAGGTAAACTGGATGTTTACCAAGTGTCAGATGTTTTTGCCTCTAAATCTGTTTATGCCAGTTTTCCT